>NC_062567.1:95551583-95855333 GCF_022837055.1 Prionailurus viverrinus | reverse complement strand
ATTCAGGCCTTCAACAGATTGGGTGTGGTTCACTCACACTGGGGAGGATAACCTGCTTTACTCAGTCTACCAATTCCAGTGTTGGTCTCATCCAGAAACACACACACTGATATACCCAGAACAATATTTAACCACATTATCTGAGTACTTTGTGGCTCAATCACATTGACACACAAAATCAGCCATCACAATGAGTGATAACTGTTGCCACTTAGTTTCAGAGTTAAGGCTTTGTTTTCTCTTTACATTTCTTTTTTTTTTTTCAATGTTTATTTATTTTTGGGACAGAGAGACAGAGCATGAACGGGGGAGGGGCAGAGAGAGAGGGAGACACAGAATCGGAAACAGGCTCCAGGATCTGAGCCATCAGCCCAGAGCCCGACGCGGGGCTGGAACTCACGGACCGCGAGATCGTGACCTGGCTGAAGTCGGACGCTTAACCGACTGCGCCACCCAGGCGCCCCCTCTTTACATTTCTAATGAATGTAAACAATTATGGTAAATGCACAAAAATAATTCCAAAGCACCATACTGAAATGAAAGCAATATATTACGAGTAGGAAGATTTTATGTCACTCTAAGCCATACAAACAACAGCAATGACAACAACCACCAAAATACAAATGACCACAAAACATTCAAAACTTATGTTCAACTCACTCAAAAAAAATTTTAAGTGCCAATTGAAATAATGAATCCCAGGAGTACCTGGGTGACTCAGTTAAGCATACAACTCTTGATTTCAGGTCAGGTCATGATCTCATAGCTCATGAATTCAAACCCCTGTTAGGCTCTGCACTGACAGTGTGGAGCCTGCTTGGGATTCTCTCCTCTCTTTCCTTTCTCTCTCTCCTGCCTGCCCCGTGTGTACCTGTTCATGCTCTCTCTCTCTCTCTCTCTCTCTCTCTCTCTTTCTCAAAATAAATTAATAAATATTAAAAAAAGAAATAATGAATTCCACTTCTGTGTATCAAATTTGCAAGTGTAACAAGTTTGAAAATAATTGTTTTTGAAATGTCTGTGAAAGAACAATATTGCTGTTAGAATTAAGAATCCATACAAAATTTGGAGGACATTTTGACAATACCTTTCAAAATTTAAAATATTATATCTTTTTACCTAGACATACTATTTTCAAAAATTTACCGAAAAGTATACTCACTCAAGAATGCAAAGGCATACATAAGTGTATTCCTTCCAACCTTGCTGATATATATGAAAATTTTTATTTTTTTAATTAAAAAAAATTTTTTAACGTTTATTTTTATTTTCGAGAGATAAAGACAGAGCCTGAGCAGGGGAGGAGCAGAGAGAGAGGGAGACACAGAATCTGAAGCAGGCTCCAGGCTCTGAGCTGTCAGCACAGAGCCCGACATGGGGCTCGAACTCATGAACTGTGAGATCATGACCTGAGCCGAAGTCAGACGCTTAACCGACTGAACCACCTAGACGCCCTGATATATGAAAAGTTTTAAACATTTACATGCCCACTAACATCATATTGGTTTTTCTCTTGTAAATCTCTGTGTATTATCATGGAATAATATCCCAGTGTTTTGCTTGTTAAGTTGTTATGAAAAGCAAATTAGGGGAAATACATGTTACAGGATCACATTTGTGCCAAAAACTGAAAGACACATCCTTATCATCTGCTCTTTGTTCTTTTATATTCATACTGGATTGTGGACATGGTAACTGCAGTGGAGCAGATTTAAAGCCATAGCAATGAAAACAAGATGCTAAGGATGCAACAATGAACAAATAGAGGGGCCCCCAGCCCTGACAGCATTATGGACTGGCTCTATCAGTCCAGCACTGTCTCTGGGTTCCTTGTAAAGTGAGAAAGATATATCCCTACTGGTTATCTGTATTAGAAGCAGCCAAAGTAAAGCTAAACCACTCAGTTACCAGTACTCCAATCCTCATACCACCAACAACTGAGCTAGCCACTTGAATGAGTGTTCATGTCATTCGCTGAGATTTAATCAAGTTAGCAAAAGTACCTCTAAAACTAATAAAACGCAGCTGTCCTCAGCAATGATCTTTTCATCTATCAGAGTATAAGGAGTTTTTGCGAACTTCGCAAAATACAGTACATGAAATGCAAAAGAGAGGTCTTCCTGTTTATTAGAATTAAGACTCACCATTAAAATGCCTTTTGCTTTATTTTCCTTGCTGGTTGTGAAAGATCAGTGATTTTTGTAATTAATTTTGGAATTCTGATGCTTTTTTTTCTCCCTAGTTATTTCAAATTCTTGTGGCCAATATATTGAGAGACAAATAGCTATTAAGTTGTCATGGTTCTGGGTATCAATATTACTTATTACCTAAATGCTCCATTATATAGTAGTAAATTTTATTCTAAAACGCTAAAAGCCTGAAATATCTAGTGATTTAAATCATTTTCACAAGTGGTTCATTATAAAATCAATAACAAAAATCTAACCCAAGCTAGTTTAGATCAATTCCGATATGTCTGGGCTTCACTGTTTTGCGCATCTCCCCAACTGTTAAAAAAAAAAAAAATTGTTAGGGGCGCCTGGGTGGCGCAGTCGGTTAAGCGTCCGACTTCAGCCAGGTCACGATCTCGTGGTCCGTGAGTTCCAGCCCCGCATCGGGCTCTGGGCTGATGGCTCAGAGCCTGGAGCCTGTTTCCGATTCTGTGTCTCCCTCTCTCTCTGCCCCTCCCCCGTTCATGCTCTGTCTCTCTCTGTCCCAAAAATAAATAAACGTTGAAAAAAAAAAATTAAAAAAAAATTGTTAAACATAGCAAATTATAATAAAAATAATTCTTGTTTTTTAGAAATGTGTGGCTTCAACTACATTTTGTACTGGATTTCATTTTCCTAAATGCCTTATCTCCTCTAACCTCAGCTGAAAACAAATCTCATTTCATTCTCCTAGGAGACAAACCAGAAAACACATTTTTAGTTTATAATTATATCAAGGATAGAAAAATCTCCTCATTTGGACATTCTTGTGGAAAAAGACCAATGTGTGCTGATATAAACCAAGGTGTGTCTGTGCTTTTTTGTGTCTTTAAATTCATTACACTGTAAGCTTCAGGAAAGTAAGGAACATGCCCCACTATATTCCCCTGCCTAGCATGAATGAATAAATAAATAATGAAATAAAATTGTTCAGATCTCACTGCCTTTAAATATTCATCTTTCCTATTTCTCAAACTGCTGTCAGAATTTTGCTTTAACTCTTGCCTCAAAAATATAAATGCTTCCCAAAGGCCTACAAAGTAAAGTGAAAATAAAATTGTGAGAGTAGATGTATTAGCAAATAAAGATAAGGGTGGCTGTTAGGTTAGACTGCCTACATTGATGCTGATCCAAACACTTAGATGTTTATTTTTTTTTTATTTAAAATTTTTTTAATGTTTACTTATTTTTGAGAGAGAGAGCACGCATGTGTGGGGAGGGGCAGAGAGAGAGGGAGACGCAGAATCCAAAGCAGGCTCCAGGCTCTGAGCTGTCAGCACAGAGCCCCACGTGGGGCTTGAAGTCATAAACTGGGAGATCATGACCTGAGCTGAAGTTGGAAACTTAACCAACTGAGCCACCCAGGCACCCCTAGATGTCTACTTTTAAGTGAGTCACTAAATCACCCAGACTCCACATTCTGTTTTTTGGTTTTTTTTTTTTCCTATAAAAATTGTACATCATCTCTGGGTCATTGTGAAGGCATGGCATAGAGTAATTACTCAATTCATGTTAAATAGTATTATTTTTATTCTACTCTACCTTAGAATCCTTATACCTCCTTGAGCTACCACCCAACTGCTTTCCTAGCTTTAGCTCCCAGTAGATTGTCACCACTCTTGAGCAACACAACTGATTTTCAAGTGCTTTTCTACATATTTTACGTCCCTAGGTCTGTTTGTACTATTTTAAACTCTTTCTCAAGGTATGATTTAAGTATCTTCTGGGACAAATAACTGATCTCCAAGTAAACTGGATCCAAGCCCATGGAGTTTCCGTGTCTGGAATAGCAGTTTGAATTTTGTAACAAAAAGGGAAGAATTAACATGCATACCTGGGCACTGTACAGCATCTTTACAATGTAACTCAAATGGAAAATGGATGTCCTTTGGATTTTGTTTCACTTCCTTTTGTTCTTTTCTAGAGCAAAAACTTTTAGCTCAAACTGCAGCAGCCACCTTAAATCATGAGCAAAGGCTTGCACTGAGAATGGAGTGGCAGAAAGGTAGAACTAGGTTCCTGATGACCTTTGAACTTCTTTTATATGAGAGAAAAACCAATCACTTTTCCTGTTTAAAAAACCATGGTTTCCATTTTTTTCTTACACATAAGTAGGGTATTCTTGCCTTAGTTAAGGCTCTAATTAAATGATAGTAAATTCATTTAATTATATATGATCAAAATATTAACAATACATCCATTACAACTACCAAAAAAAAAAAATTGGTGATTTTTCAGCTCGAGCTTCATTAACCATTCAAGAAAAAAGAGATACATTGCTGAGGTCAATTTAGAAAATAATTCATGGGGCGCCTGGGTGGCTCAGTTGGTAAAGCATCCAACTCTCGATTTCAGCTCAGGTCATGATCTTGCAGTTCCTGAGATGGAGCCCCACCTTGGGCTCTGCACCGACAACGTGGAGCCTGCTTGGGATTCTCTCTCTTCCCTCTCTGCCCCTCCCTCTCCTTAAATACTCGACCTCTCTCTCTCAAAATAAATAAACTTAAAAAAGAAAAGAAGGGGCGCCTGGGTGGCTCAGTTGGTTGGGCGGCTGACTTCGGCTCAGGTCATGATCTTGCGGTCTGTGAGTTCAAGTCCGAGTCCTGCTCTGTGCTGACAGCTCAGAGCCTGGAGCCTGTTTCAGATTCTGTGTCTCCCTCTCGCTGACCCTCCCCTGTTCATGCTCTGTCTCTCTCTCTGTCTCAAAAATAAATAAAACGTAAAAAAAAAAAAAAAAGAAAAGAAAAGAATTCCCTAAGTAGTATAGAAATAGTATTAGTAGTGATAGTAAGCATTCAATATATATTTTAATTATTATTTTGAGGGTCTTCTGCTATGGAGTTTACATATATCAGCTTATCTCATCTTTATCGCACCCTTTATAAATTAGGTATTGCACTACCTAATTTATAGATAAGGAACCTAAATTTCATATAGTGTAGGCAATTTTATCAATGTGAAATTCAAAGTAAGTGGCAAAGTCCAGATTTAAAACCCACAGCAAGTGGGCTTCAGTGATTATACTACCAAAGTTAATGTCAAAGACATAAGTAATTGAGAAACAAGTATGTCAATTATCACACCGCTTAACTATTTCTTTAGAGGTCTTAATAAAGTTGATGTATAGAAATCCCAGGAGACATTTAGTGAAAGGATTGGAGGAATTAGAAGTGTTTGGCTGGAGACAGTACTCAAGATTTCAGAAACGGTTTAAATACAGGTGATTTCAAAGTCCTACGTGTTTAGGCAGGCTGGCTGGTGTTGAGGGGACATAAACAGAATAAAAGAAGAAAATAGCTTTTTAGATTAAATTATTAGTTCAACTTAAATCTCTTTAATGAAAGCTTTTTATGACCATCTAGATCTTTCTTCTTAAGTAAGTACTTTCTTCTTAATAATAATGCTATTTTTAAATGCCTTCAAGGACAGAAACCATGTCATCTTTGTATCTCCAGATTTAAACTAGTGTCCTAACTATATGTGAACTTATACATGATAGTCCCTCTCCGTCTTTCACTCTCCCTCTTGCTGTGCTAAAAATTGAAAGATTATTTTTGGGGCACCTGTGTGGCTCAGTCGATTAAGCATCCAGCTTCAGCTCAGGTCGTGATCTCGTGGTTTGTGAGTTCCAGTCCCACATCGGGCTCTGTGCTAACAGCTCGGAGCCTGGAGCTTGTTTCTGATTCTGTGTTTCTCTATCTCTCTGCTTCTCCCCTGTCCATGTTCTCTCTCTCTCTCTCTCTCTCTCTCTCTCAAAAATAAACATTAAAAAATTTTAAATTTAAAGATTATTTTTGCTTTCATAAAGTTTATCTTATCAAGCTGGTTTTCTTTCCCTCAAAATAAGTCCAAACATATGTAAAAATACATCAGCAGCAAAGACTTTGTAATCCTCTACTATCTTATAACAAAAAAATGATTGTCAATGAAATGAAGTTTTTGAATTTATGTGAGAAAAGAGAGTGGTCTCTTTGTATGAATTACTGTGTGCTGCATCAGTTCAGAACAACAGTTTGATCTATTAACAGTAGCCTGTAAACAAAAACGAAATAAATTAAACTAATAGGAAATTGATCCAAGAAGAAGACAAGAGTGTGATATGTTAATTTCAAATAAATTCTTTTCAGGTAAGTAGTGACTAGTACGCTGGAGCTCTAATTCATATAATAAACCCTAAAAATATCTAGGAAAGGTTATTTCTCCTTTGTAATGAATATAATTTCCTCTATACTTATTGATCAAAAAGAATGCCTGTGATAGACCAATGTGACTTAAATTGTTCCTTTTTTTAGTCTGACACTGCCAGAGGTTTTTTATTTTACTTTGATGAAAACAGTATTACTGTGTTTGGCTGATATTAATTCAACCAACCGATTTTTCATTATTTATGTGTTAAAGAATAAATTATAATGCTAAATATAGTCTTGATTTGTAAATTAAGGCACCATGTTCTAACCATGTATCTATTCCTAGCCAAATTGAGATAAGATGAACAAAACTGTAGATCCAAGGAAAGTTGGACAATTCATTAAGAATTTTGGAAGCATCTGAACAAGTATCAATACAGGCATATCAGACTGATACCATATGCAAAATGGTAAAAATACTTTGTATAATATACTTGAAACATTATATAGGCAATTAGATTTAAACCAAATTAAAAGAAGTGAAAATGCAAAGTTTAATAGCAGATATTTCTTGATTATCTTAAAAAAGTAACAATGTTTTATTGACATAACTGAATTATTTATCATTATGTTAATTTAAGTTATTCATTAAAATGATGCCAATTTTTGTGTAAGAATTGTTTTCTAATTTTCTATCATGTATTTCATTTATAAGTTGTCTATTCATTGTTGATGAAATGTACAGTTAAAATTGAATCAAGTTTCACTTTCTTCTCGTCTCAGCCATTTCTTATTAGATTTCATAATCCTTCCCTCTCTTAACATTTGCTATGTTCTTGGTTCATTTACCTTTTGCTCCTCATGCTGGCACATTTATATTCACTCCACACTTACTCTTCTACCTCTGTCTATAAACATATCCATATAATATTCAAAAATGCCTAGAACAAAATATATCTCTGTTTAATATTGATAGATAAGTAGGTAGATAGATAGATGGATAGATAAAGATATATTGTATACATGTCCATTGCCATCACAGAAATTGTGAAATGTCCACATACCTCATCTTACTTACACATTATGCCCTAAATGTCTACTGGGAGATCAGCTCCCAGGAATGTCATAGGCATATATTCAACTTTTGGGTTACATCAGAACAATTTCTTAGTGTGTTTGCTTGCCTTGGTTGGTCCTTCCTTCAAGAGTCATTAGTTAATGAGGCACTTGTGTGGCTCAGTAGGTTAAGCACTCTTCATTTTGGCTCAGGTCATGACCTCAGGGTTTGTAGGATCAACCCCCGCATCGGTTTTGTGCTGACGATGTGGAACCTGCTTGGGATTCTGTCTCTTGCTCTCTGCCCCTCCCCTGCTCATATTGTCTCTCTCAAAAATAAATAAATGAACTTTAAAAAGAGTTATTAGTTATCATTGGATTCTAAAAATGGTGTTATGTGTACGTGATCTCCTCTTGCACCTGCATTTTCATCCACCTGAATCCTCACTTCACCATGTTACACATTCTCCTGTATTGACTATGTATCTTGTTCAGTCCTACATCCAAAGCGGTAAAGCTTATTCTTAGTTTTTCTCTTGACTCTAGTTTTCTGAAACATTTTTACACAATAAATCTCACTCTTGCTACAATCTGAATATTTGTCCCCCCGCCCTGCCCCCAAATCCGTAAGATGAATCTTAACCCACAAAGGCAATGGTATTAAGAGATACGGTCTTGGGGCGCCTGGGTGGCGCAGTCGGTTAAGCGTCCGACTTCAGCCAGGTCACGATCTCGCGGTCCGGGAGTTCGAGCCCTGCGTCAGGCTCTGGGCTAATGGCTCAGAGCCTGGAGCCTGTTTCTGATTCTGTGTCTCCCTCTCTCTCTGCCCCTCCCCCGTTCATGCTCTGTCTCTCTCTGTCCCAAAAATAAATAAACGTTGGAAAAAAAAATTAAAAAAAAAAAAGAGAGATACGGTCTTTCAGAGGTGATTAGGTCATGAGGGAAAAGCCCTCATGAATGAGACTAGTTGCTTTATAAATGAGGCTCCAGAGAGATCGGTTGCTCCCTTTAATCATGTGAAGACACAGCAAGAAGTTGGCAGTCTGAAACCCAGCAGAAGATCCTCACCAGAATCTGATCATGCTGGCATCCTAAGATCTCATTCAGCTCCACGACTGTAAACAATAATTTTCTTTTGTTTATAAGCCATCCAATTGGTGGTATTTTGTTGTAGCAGTCTGAATGGACTAGGACAACTGTGTTTCTTGAAACTTTTCTCACTTAGATTTTATTTAAAAATTTTTTTTAATGTTTATTTATTTTTGAGAGAGAGAGAGAGAGAGAGAGAGAGCGGGGGAGGGGCAGAGAGAGAGAGGAAGACACAGAATCTGAAGCAGGCTTCAGGCTCTGGGCTGTCAGCACAGAGTCCAATGAGGGGTTCGAACTCACAAACTGTGAGATCATGACCAACTGAGCCTCCCAGGCGCACCTCTTAGATTTTTCTTACATAAGAATATCCAAGCTCTTGTGTTAGGACATTACATTCTCCAGACCCATATGTGCACTTTCCTAAAGATTCTGGCTTTAAGCTTTTTCACCCTCTAACCACTCTCAACTTAATATTCTCATTCACTCCTATCGTCTCAACAAGGTAGGGGAAAAAAATTCAAGTTGAGAATTAGGAGACCTGGGAATTAATCTTGCTTTTACACAAACTAGTTTGTGACTTTGAAATTGTCATTCCACTTATTTATGCCTCACGGTGCGTAATAATTCTCCACATTAGAGATCCACGATGTTCATTAGTAAATTAAGGCTTTGAGAAGCCTTGTGATGTAAAGAAAAGGAGGTGGGGGGGGGGAGAAAAAGAGAGAGGAAAAGGAAACTGAGTTATTTAACTCAGAGATTCCAAAAGATTCCATATTATTAAGCAACACTGAGCTAATAAATAACATCACTCCACCCACTTCATATCTACAACCGACAAAAATTTAATTCAAACTATCACAATTTTAAAGTCATATTTGATTCCACCCACAACTTTGCTAGCCATGTAGAATTGCTTACCAGATTCTTCTGTTTGCTTTCTTAACTAGTTCTCACAACTCTTCTTGGTTTCTCATTGTCATCACCATTATTCAGGGCTTTATGCCTTTGTGGATATCAGGGGAGGGTATTTTTTTGATTCCCTCTGTTTTTCAGTCCCTGTAACCCATTAATTTTAGTGAAATGCTCTTTTTCTAGAAAACTCTTCAATGGTTCCTTATTGCTTGAAGTATAAACTCAGTCAAATTTAGGGTCCCTCACAGTCTGTCTTTAATATCTTTGCTTGGCTCTCACATGTAGGTGAACATACATTCAGCTTTTTGAGGATAGGTCTGGTTTACACCTGTTTCCCCAGAATAATTATTAATTTCTTTTTTCATTCCCAAAAGCTATCCCATTTTGAACAATAAATTATGTATTTAGCCTATCTATGTACCTTCTATTTTCTGGTACCTTGGATCTGTTACTTGCCCCAAGTCAAACATTGTTATTTCCTATTTCCCTTTATCTGTTTTAAATTTATTTCCACCTATAAAAGTTCTACCAGTATCTGAAGCCTAAATTGAATGCCACCTACTCTGAACAGTCTTGTATCACATAGCTTTTAATTCTTTATTTTTCAATGTTTCATAAGCAGAGTGAGATCCATTTCATTAATAATGCATCCCTCAAAATATATTTCCTAAAATTTAATTTGGATTCCAGCTGTTGACTGATTAACTTAATTTATTGGACATTCAATGTTTTCAAAGTGCCAAAATGATCATATTCCTTTCATTCTGAACATCTTTCAGGAGATCCTCCACCACATATATAGTCTTTGTTCCAAAGATGGGATAAGAAGCCCTATCTAACTTTCTAGCTGCATCTCTCTACATTCCCTAGCAAATCCTTTGATTTCTAGTTATTCCAAATTATTTACTGTCTTTGGAATATATCATGCTCTTTTTACATATGTAAATCACTCATTTTGGAGTAATCCCAATTAATTGGGAGCTGCATAGGAAAAGCTTATATTTCTCACAACCTGAACTGAAGTAGGTCAAATTTTACTTTCTTATTCCAGCCGAGCAGCTAACATAAATGCACGGTCGCTTCCTGCCTTTGAAATTAGTTTATTCTGGCTTAACCTCCTATCTCTATTCCATTCTAAATTGGTCCCCAAACCCAATGCAAACCAGACCTGTGCTTGGGGAAGCGAGAGATTTGGCTGTTTTACTGCCTTTCTTTCTTCCCTCTTCTAAACTCTGCATCTTCCAGGTTTGAAGACAGAAAGGAAAGATGTGGAGTGGAGGTGGGGACATTTCCCTTTGCCTAATTAGGCTGAAGTTTGCAATTTTCCCTGCAGGCATCAAACTTCTTTTTTTTATCTGGAGTGTGTTGGTAGTTTCTTTCTATAGCATCTACTCTCCCTGAGAATCTCTCACATCCTTGCCTCTCCAAGAGGGAGAATACAAGCTGCTTCCTTGCCACTCATCTAAAAACCCAGTGACTTTCACTACCACAGCCATCCCCAACATGGTCCTCTCCAAATATAGTTGGAAGTGAGAAAGTGGAAGCAGCTTCTAGCAACTTCCTTTTTCTGGTTATCAGTGAGCCTTGGTAATAGAGAGGGGATCACTAGGCACTAATTCTGGAGCATAGGGAAAAAGTCCCCATGCAATATCCCATCATTTATTTGCTCTTTTCTTTCTCAACACGTCCCTCTTTTCTCTCCAGTCAATGAATTGTCACTCATTCTTTTAGATTCAGCTCTCATGGTACTTTCCCTGTGACTTTTATTTCTCATTCTTTTAGGCAAATTTAAGAGCTCTTCAGAACTTTCCTTCATGCCCTTTCCACAATTCCACAACAGTATGTATCATATTTGTCTCTATTGTTTATGTTTCCTAAGCCCCTTAATGGAACCCTAGCATTATCAAAACCCTGGGCC
Organism: Prionailurus viverrinus; assembly: GCF_022837055.1. Classification (NCBI taxonomy): domain Eukaryota; kingdom Metazoa; phylum Chordata; class Mammalia; order Carnivora; family Felidae; genus Prionailurus; species Prionailurus viverrinus. The sequence continues at coordinate 95,844,021 of NC_062567.1, read as the reverse complement.
ACATAAGACAACCAAACAAAAGGCAAATTCTGGAGACTCAGATTTCATTTCCAAAATGATACTATGCCATCTTCAAATTCCCTGGTCTGAGACTCCTTGACTTCTACTCTTCTGATTTTCTTCTCACCACGCATCAGAAATATTTGAAGCCCTAGGGATACATCATTAGAAACGTAAAATCTTTATTCTCATATACCTTGTATCCTAATAGTTTCCATTCTTATTTAAAGTATTAACTACTTTTATTCAATTTCTATTACATATTGCTCTCGAATATTATAATCATGACACTAAACTCTCATCCAAGCATAGAAAACGGTTGAATCAAAAAGGACCACAGGTAGAGGTTTTATCAGAAGGCAGGAGGTTTTTCCTCAGATAAACCAGCAAATATTTGCAAAAATGAACAAAAGAGGAAGAGAGAAATGAAAAATTTTTTAAAAGTGGTGAAAGAAAGAGGAAATAGGAGAGTGTAAAAGGGTAAAGAAAAGATAGAGGGTAAAAAAAAAAGAGAGAAGGGAAGGAAGAACAGAATGAATGAAGAGTCAGCTTTTCTGTCCCTCCCAAATCAGTCCTGTTCAAATGATACAAATTCATATTAGTACCAATCTAAAATTTTAATTAAACAAAGGTATGCTAGGGGGAGGGTGAGATCTGTAATGCATTCATTACAGTAATTTAGATCATCTGGGTGAGAAAGTATCTTCACATCCTCCGGGAATGGCAAGCTTCCTTTGCTGTATTTCCTCAAAGTATTCCTGCTTAGAGTATGTATTTGACAGTTATAAATCAACTTCAATTCATTTGTATAATTTTAGGATGTGATTTTTGTGGCAACATTTTAATAATTTTAAATCCGCTCATTGAGCAATCATAGGACCATGCTACCAAAATAGCAGTAAGTTATTTGTTTAGAATGGCATGGTGCAGAATGGATTCTGGGGCTGTGTCTTGTTTGTGATTGATGAAGCAAAATCTATCAATTATGAGTCTTAACAGAACCCAGAAATACCCATATCTTCTAGCTACTGAGACTTTCTCACTTTAAAACCTAATCAGACCTGCTGGTTGCCAACTTAAGGACTTACTGAAATTATAATAAAAAAGCAGGGGAGGGCGCCTGGGTGGCTCAGTCGGTTGAGCGTCCAACTTTGGCTCAGATCATGATCTTGCAGTTCATGAGTTTGAGTCCCGCGTCGGGCTCTGGTGCTGACAGCTCAGAGTCTGGAGCCTGCTTTGGATTCTATGTCCCCCTCTCTCTCCGCCCCACCCCTGCTTGTGCTCTGTCTCTCTCTGTCTTTCAAAAATGAGTAAACAAAAAAATTTTTGTAAAGTAGGGGAAATAGAATTTTTACAAATGCGAAATACTCTTATAAAACTAGAGGGTTAATAAAAAAAGCCATCTGTTTGGTTACAGTATCTCAAGTTTCAGGAAAAAAGTGAAATACTTAAGGGGTTTTATTTATCTAACAGATTTTATGTTATAGTCCAAATTGTCTCTAAATCTGGTACCATCAAACTGACTGCCTCGTCCGAAAGTCTAGAATAGAGTAGTCAAGTCCAGAACCAGACCCTCTAACTCACTATGAAACATCCTTATTAAATCCTAATGTTGGCTGACACTGTGGAAAGTCTTGCTATTTCAAATAATAATGAGAAAAATATATGGCAGCATTTTTGTTACTTAATAATCATTACATTTCTCTATAAACTGAAAGACTTGTCAGGCTGTTTTCAAGAATTACATTACATTCTTGAAAGATAGCATCTGACCAGAGGCTGAAGGTACATTTTGCTTTTCTACTTTTTGTCATTCCAGTTTGAAGTTCAGCACTTCTTACTTGCTTTGTGAACTCCCTGATATGGGTTCATTTTCATTCTCGATGCTTCCCAGTGCCTTGCAGCTTAATCAAGCCCTTCATATATATATGATTTCTTAACACTAATCTTTTTAAATATGAAGAAACATGCTTTAATTTATACAAAATATAATCAGAAGACCTGTATAACTTGAATTTTGTACAATGGATTATATTTTTATATATTATAGTAAAGTCTCCACTATGTTTTAGTAAATGAATTCTTTTATAGTCAGTTTCTCAAATTGTCTTCCAAATTATTTAATGATTAAAAAAATTTTTTTATGTTTATTCATTTTTGAGAGACAGAGAGAGACAGAGCATAAGTGGGGGAGGGGCATAGAGAGAGGGAGACACAAAATCCAAAGCAGGCTCCAGACTCTGGGCTGTCAGCACAGACCCCGACGCGGAGCTCAAACTCATGAACCGTGAGATCATGATCTGAGCCAAAGTCTGACACTTAACCAACTGAGCCACCCAGGCGCCCCTATTTCATAATATTAATACCAAAAGCTAAATGGCTACGGAATGCTTTCTTCATATAGGAAGGTAAAACTAAATCCCTTCTTAAATAGTAGTAGTTTTATTTTTTTCCAATTTTAAAAGTAAGATGCTTGGGACGCCTGGGTGGCTCAGTCTGTTGAGCATCCAATTTTGATTTTGACTCAAGTTATAATCTTATGGTTCTTGAGACAGAGCCCCACATCGAGCTCTGTGCTGACAGTGCAAGCCTGCTTGGGATTCTCTCTCTCCCTCTCTCCTGTGCCCCTCTGCTGCTCACACATGTGCATGCATACTCTCCCTCTCTCTCAAAATAAAAAAATAAAACAAAAAAAAAGTAAGATGCTTTGGGCAGAAAAGTGTGTAAAAGAAATTTATGAGAAAATAATATTTATAATTATATTATAACTCAGTGTTTTTAATGTTCTCCTTAGTATTAAAGTAAACAAGGCAATAGAAATCGGGCAATATTAATTAAGGACTACAATTATAAGTTATTAGTTAATTAAAAATATAAAATTAAAATATAATGAATATACATGTTAAATATTAAACATAACTCGTAATCGAGATCATGTAAAGTGCTATGGTCTGAATGTCTGTGTCCTCCCAGAATTCAGATGTTGGAATCCTAATGCCCAAAATGATGATGCTAGAAGGTGGAGCCTCTGGGAGGTGATTAGGTCATGAGGGTGGAGGCTTCATGAAGGAAATTCATGTTCTTAAAAAAGAGATCCCACAGAGGTTCCTAGTCCCTTTTACCACGTGAGGATACAATACGGAGTCTGCAGCCCAGACAAGGGTCTTCACCTGGCATTGCTGGCACCCTGATCTCAGACATCCAGCTTCCAGAACTGTGAGAAAGTAGGTTTCTGCTGTTTATAAGTCACCCAGTCTGTGGTAGGTTGTTACAGAGGCTAAGACTAAGACATAAAGTAACTTGAGATATCAACATTAAAAAAAATCTGTGCATTAGAAATTCATCAAAAAGTAATAAAGGAACTCTCATCCACCTTTATGAAATAGAATGAAATTTTGAAATATATATAAGACACCTTAAAATTTTTATATTCCTTGTCATATATTTCTACTTTTAAGGATTTTTGCTAAAGTAATACTTGGAGATACAGGACTATTCATTACATCCTTTTACAGTAGACCATTAGAATAAAAATATATGACTGAGACCATAGATCTGTTGATTCCTTTATAGTGCCTTATAGATCCATATACTGGAATTTATTAACATATAAATGTTCATAGTACATTGCTAATTGAAAAACAGGATGTAGGGGGCCTGGGTGGCTCAGTCTGGTATGCGTCCAACTTCAGCTCAGGTCATGATCTCATGGTTGGTGGGTTCAAGTCCCCGTGTAGGGCTCTGTGCTGACAGCTGAGAGCCTGGAGCCTGCTTCTGATTCTGCGTTTCCCTCTCTTTCTGCCCTTTCCCCCCTCATGCTGTCTCTGTCTCTCAAAATAAATAAACGTTAAAAAAAAGAAAAGGAAAAACAGACTGCATCGTTGTGTATATACTCTTGATTGGACATTTATTGTGGGTGATAGTGAATATGAGCTACACCCATCCCAATGTGTGTGTCATTTTCTCTAGCAAAGCTCAGCTGCTCGATTGAAGACATGTAATTGGTTGGATTTTGTTGCAGGGAGTATGGCCGGCGTCGCAAAAGATGAGTCCGCAAAGTGCAGTTCAGTGAAGGTTCTCATAGTCAGCCCCAACTCCACAATGAAGCTTCTTTTTATTAGAATAATTGCTAAAAACTACGTGCATAAAGTCAGCTAAGCAAGTGTGTTAATCAATCTAATGGTTTAGCTTTTCAGGGTTGAATTTCGAGTTAATTGGTGTCTATAACACTAGGAAGGGTCAGGTGTGAAGGAGGATCTGGCCCTGGACAATGTTAATGTCTCTAGGCTTCCTTACAAGCCTCAGCGTTCAGCTGTGTAAACATGTCCTAAGGCCTTGCACCTTCTCCAGCCCTTCCCTTTAAAAAAAAAAAATAAATTAATGTTTTTTTGTTTTTCTTTTTTTTTTTTTTTTTTGACAGAGAGAGAGAGAAATGGAGACAGGGCATGAACAGCGTGGGGGAGGGGGGGCAGAGAGAGGGAGACACAGAATCGAAGCAGGCTCCAAGCTCTGAGCTGTCAGCACAGAGCCCAACACGGGGCTGGAACTCACGAACCGTGAGATCATGACCTGAGTGGAAGTCCGGCGCTTAACTGACTGAGCCACCCAGGCACCCCTCCAGCCCTTCCCTTTTGAGGTCTTCTCCTTTGATGCTTTCTGTGCATCTCCCACAAAATTTTCTAAGGTTACAGTTGTGCCAGGGAATTAAAATAAGAAGAAAAGAGCTAGAGAATTGAGGATGTTTGTGAGGTAATCATTATAATCATAGAGCATGGTTTCTCAGCTAAATAAGGAGTTAAATAACACTAAGCTAATAGGGGTGCCTGGATGGCTCAGTCAATTGTGTTGACTCTTGAGCTCCACTCAGGCCATGATCCCAGGGTCATGGGATGGAGCCCCACTTTGGTCTTTGTGCCGAAAGCATGGAACTGCTTGGTATTCTCTCTTCCTCTCTCTCTGACCCTTCCCTACTTGCATATGTTCTTTCTCTCTCAAAAATAAATAAATAACCTTAAAAAAAAACAATAGGCAAGTAAAATAAATAGAGATAAACAATGGCCAGATCAACAGACTGAAGGTGCCATTAAAGGGAAGGAGTCATTTTGGGGGAGGGGAGTGGATTAAACAAGTAAATTGGAAAATATTTCTTTAACTAGGGAAACTAAAACCTCATTATTAATATTGCAGATATTTTTGCAACTTTGATGTTTGCCTTTTAATTTTCAGTATTTATGATGTCAAGCCTTTTCAATTTCTCTGTACACGTCATTTCCTTTATTATTGTCTTTCTGTGTAGAAAGTCTCCCTGTAACCCCACATCAGTTATCAATGCACCCATATTTCAACTGAAGTTTTTTATAATTTTGTTTTATATTTTAATCTTTAATCCATCCATCGTTTGCTTAAATTTAAATTCTACCTTCTCTCAAGACAGAAAATATCTTAATATCTCAATCTTGTATTTTGCTCAATTATATATTTTCTATTAGTAGATTGTTATTTTATATGAGAAATAGCTTCAAAATATATAAGAATATGCCTTCCTTTCACAATTTCTATAGCCACTACTCACTTCCAAGCTGCCATCATCTGTTGTCTCGAACACTGAAACTATCTTCTGAAGAGCTCCCTGATGTCCCCTGTACTTCAACAGAATATTCTTCATGACACAGCAAAGTCATCAGTGAAAACAGGCTTGAACTTTCAGAGTTTCCTCTTGTATGGTTTGGTGGACATGGGGATGCTAGGAAGTAGTCTAGAGTATTCCCAGACATGACTTCCTGCCCACTGTGTGTAGCAGTAATTCGTTTGGTAGCTACAAAATCATCCCCATTTTGCCTATTCAGTGTCATGAAGAGCACCAAATGGCAGAAAGATATCCACTTGGAATTCAATAGAAATGTTGTCATGATTCCTGGTAGAAGATTTTCTCCATTAGGTACTATGATCTCTGAAACATCCAAATCCAGCATAAACAGAGAGTTGACATTTGTGTGTGGCTCAATAGGTGTAACAGTGATGAAGTCTATCATATAAATAGCACCATTTTTTTGGTAACTGCTTCAAAGTATATGTGTGAGGGTGTGTATACTAATGTACATAAATTATTATATTTATATATATGCTTATTTATTTATATATTTATATATATATATATATATATATATTATATGACCCTGTTGGATCATATCCCAATATCACAAGATTTTAAAATATATATTGCACCAAAAACTTATCTTCAGTAAGCCATTCTACTTATTCTATAAGGACAGCTGTTTCTGGGTTAGATGCAGGAAGAAAACATGGAACTACTAATAAGACCCTTAAGAATCATTGCATTCCCTTCATTGATTCGCCTTAAAAGGGTTTTCTTCTTGACAAGCAATATTAACGTGGGATACTATTATGTGAGTAAAGAATTCAGGAAGTCTATGGATGGTGATGCAAGTAAAATCTTCACAGTGAGAGAAGTTAAATCTTCATCATCACTGCATGTATTCTAGCAAATAAAAATTGCTGCTCCATCTGTCCATTAGAGAAGTTCTGGGGGGTCAATCTTCCACTAACATGGTGGTGGATCTGGGTTCTTTAGGCAAATTGAGGGGCAGTTGATTTTTTTATTTTTATTTTATTTTTTTTTAATTTTTTTTTTCAACGTTTATTTATTTTTGGGACAGAGAGAGACAGAGCATGAACGGGGGAGGGGCAGAGAGAGGGAGACACAGAATCGGAAACAGGCTCCAGGCTCCGAGCCATCAGCCCAGAGCCTGACGCGGGGCTCGAACTCACGGACTGCGAGATCGTGACCTGGCTGAAGTCGGATGCTTAACCGACTGCGCCACCCAGGCGCCCCAAGGGGCGGTTGATTTTATTAAACCTTGTGTAAACTTCATCTCTGCCATCTTAACAATTTTGTTCATGAGAAAATAGAACAAGCATTGCCATGGCTGGGGAAAAGGATGGACTATAACCTACTTTGTGGAAGATATTGTAGGTAGCCTATTAAATAACTACCTCAGGGAACAGTACCTTTTGGCAAGTATTCACATACACATATATCTCACAATGTGAGCCATTTTGAAATATCTAAACATGTATTTCTTCCAGAAATGCATTTTCCACAAATTCTCCACAATTAGAGAGTTTTTCACACTCTCTACTTATTGAGTTATTTGTCTTTTCCTTGTCCTTTTCTGCCTTGATTCATGCTCCCAAAGACTGACCTTTACAGACTAGTCACCCAGATTCTCTGGTTCTTGATTTCTGGATAGATGTTCCAGTTGGAGGCATGGTCAGGAGATCAGCATGTAGGAAGGAAAAGAGACTGTGTGTACAGGCTCCACTATCCAGCACCCCTCCCACCCCACTGCACACCTGTGTCATCCATCATTCCAGAGCACCAGCTCCTCTCTGGAGCCCCTGTCTCATGACTCTAGCATTCTCTGGATTCTGGCAACATGGCTCCCTCCATTTGCCCCTTCAGATCTAGAGCTGGTAACAGTTTTCTGCAGCTGATTTTTATTCCTTTAACTTCCCTTAACCTCTTGGTTCATATCCCCTTTATTAAGTTATTGTGTTACGCTCTTTTGGACAGGTCAGTTTGTTTTTTTCTATCAAGACAATCGCTGATACATTTTCTCCAACTTCAGATGTGGGCACTAATTTTCTGGTTTCCTGGCACTGGTGTAACTTGCTTGGATATGACTGTGGTGCCCTCCGGAATTTGCTCTTCTAGATAATATTATCTGTTATGTATGTGTTTACTTCTTTTCACTGAAATAATCTCCTCTATATTCCTTCGTGCAAGCGTTTTTCTTCAACTACCTACTTTGATTTATTAATTCATGTTAACTGTAAGTTAATAGGTTATTTTCCCCAGGAATTCTCAAGGTTTTAATTCAAACAAGGGAAGTGAGGTTCACGGAGCTGGATAGGGGTCATTTATATGGAAAAAATATTTAATTTTTAATACTTATATATTTTAATCACATACAGCTATTAAGTAATGACTGCTATGTTTGAAAACTTTTTTTTTTAATTTTTTTTCAACGTTTATTTATTTTTGGGACAGAGAGAGACAGAGCATGAACGGGGGAGGGGCAGAGAGAGAGGGAGACACAGAATCGGAAACAGCTCCAGGCTCTGAGCCATCAGCCCAGAGCCCGACACGGGGCTCGAACTCACGGACCGCAAGATCGTGACCTGGCTGAAGTCGGACGCCCAACCGACTGCGCCACCCAGGCGCCCCGAAAACTTTTAAAGACATAGACAAAGCCCACATTTAAAACTCTGTGGACTCTCCATTTCCTTCCTTTAAAAAAATTGAGACATAATTGACATATAACATTATATTAGTTTCAGGTGTACAACATAATAATTTGGTATTTGTTGTACTTCCCCTTTCTTGCTGGATAACGTACATACTTACCATTATTAAAGCAAATGGATTAGTGTGATTTAATCGCTGAACAGCAATCTCAAGAGTCCATGGTTTCACCTATGTGTTTCCCTAATTTGATTTTCATTAGTTAGTTTTTAGTTTAGCTTTTTTTTCTGATTCCCTTTTTACATTCCCTTGCCTGGTGAATTTTTACTTATGCCTCAGATCTAAGTCTAGATGATCCCTTTTCTGTGGAGTTTTCTCTGATTCTGGTGAAAAAAACAAGAGTAGCAAGTAATAATTTAAGCCACTGTAACTCAAAAACATTTAGCACATATAGGTATCATGAAACATAAGATGTCCTACCATAGTAATTTTAACAAGTTTATACTTCAATATTGCTTTTGACTTTTTCAAGGACAGGCACTGCTTATACATTCTCACAAAATCTCAACAAATAAGTGAAATATTAAAACTAGAACTCAATTAATGTAGGCCAAATCAATTAATTAGATAAGCAAAACATTAGCTGACAAAGGAAATTGGAACTTCTGGATTGTTACTAGAAATCTATTATTAAAGTATTTGCCTTTAGACTTAAAATTGAACAGAGAAGAAATTTAACAATGATGGAGGGAACAAATGAATGAAAAGAAGGCAAGATAATGGCAAGTGAGAAGAAGGAAATAAAATTTGTGTTTAAGGAAGAAATATTTGAGCATAAAATCCAATTGCTCTATGTGATTTTTGAGTTTATAGGTATTACTGGGTCACTGGGGGCCAAAACAAACCAAAGTGGATTAAAACAGTAAGCAGCATTATTTTTCCCACAGGAGGAGAAAAGCTATTTTTGGAACAAGGCCAACTTAAGTGTCCTTGGATCTTACAGCAACTAGGAAATTAACAGAGCAGTAGGAGTGGACATCAATGGGAAAAAAATTAGAGTTTAGACAGTCACTTGAATGTAGGAAAGAAAGAACAGGTATGAGTAACAGGTAGGAGTAAAATCACGAGGTTGACTTCTAAGATTATAAGAGAGGACCTAGCAATATTTGTCTTCATAAGCAAATTTCTCTTGAATTTATATTTTACTCAGACTGTTTGTATGATCTTCTGTATTGGTTATTTTTTCCCCTTGACATTATAAATTTAACACTCCTTACTGTACACAGAATGCATAAAAATTGTGTTTTGTTTTGAAACTACGAAGTGTTCATTGGAAGCCAATGATAGATTTTGACTCAATTTAGCCTAAGTTTTTAAATTTCAGCTTAAGGATTATGAGGACATAACTCAGAAATATTAATAAAGCATATATTAAAATGGGTATATAGGGTAAGATGAAGTATATTATATATTTTTCATTGCAATTAAAATTATATTTTCCACTGAAAATCTCCTAAGGGAAAGAATAAATGTTCTGAGTACACTCTGTTGTTTGTTGGACAATTAATTCCTCCCAGTTCAGAGCTCACATGGGCACATGTCTGAAATACAGAGAAAGAAAAGGTGGTGGGAAATGTGTGCAAAACATCAGAATATACAAGTTTAGTACACATATTAGAAGAATGTAGAATAAAAGAGAAAATAAGCATAGCACTAAGGATTACAGATATCGAACTAACATGTTGAGGATTCTAGGACTTTCCCCAGGATCAGTAAAGGGAGTGGAGGTGCCTGGTATCAGGGCCAGGGGATGACAGGAGTATCCTTAGGGACAGCAGAGGGCAGTGTTTGTAGATTATGGAGCAAGTCTAACTTTCTCAGAGTGAACAGCCACTGCAGTCATCTTCAAATAGAGTCTTAAGAGAAAAGTATGCAAAGGTTGCTGGGGTGAGAGCGAGGCGGAGTGGCAAATAGAGCACAGAGGAATTTTAGGAAAGTGAAAATAGTCTATATGATATTGTAATTATGGGTATACGTTATTATACTTTTCCCCAAACTCATAGACTATATGTGTTATCCCAACTCATACAGCAAGAGTGAATGAACCCTTAAATAGACAATGGACTTTGGGTGATTGTGATGTGTATTTAGGTTTAGGGATTGTAACAAACATTTGTTCTGGTGAGTGATGTTGACAATGGGGAAAGACATGCATATGTGGGGGCAAGGGACATATGGTAAATATCTGCCTTCCTCTCAATTTTGTTGTAAACTTAAAGTACTCTAAAAAATAAAGTCTTTGAGAGGGGGCTGGGTTGTTCTGTTGGTTAATCATCTGACTCCTGATTTTGGATTAGGTCATGATCTCACAGTTGTGAGATTGAGCCCCAGGTTGGGCTCCATTCTGAGTGTGTAGCCTGCCAGGGATTCTCTCTCTCTTTCTCTCTCTCTCTCAAAATAAATAAATAAACTTTAAAAAATAAAAAAAAAGTCTTTAATAAAAAAAATATGTCCTCACATAGAATGTACATATTAGCTACTAGTACAGGGTTCTTCAAGTCTGGTGATAAACTAATGGGAAATTTTCAAATCATGGTACTACAGTTCCTTTTCTGAGTAACGACACTAATGGAGGACCCCACTCAGGTTAAAGTAGCCCAGAAACAACATTGAACAGTGGTGCATAGTGATCAGATTACAGAACTGTTTTAAAAAAAGAGAAAGAATGTTGTACTTATTTACAGAGTGATGAAGACATTTATTTTGTATTCTCATATAAAAGTTATTTATATCGCAATTCAAACTTTAAGTGCTCTAGAGTATTCTTATTAGTATTTAATGACAATGAAGATATTAGGCAAGTAAATCTTCAAAGGAAAATGCCGAAATTGTCTTTTGTAAGGGGTGCAGGGCCTGACTTTCATTTTGCTGCACAAGGTAGGTTCAGTCTCTTATACACAGATGTGCACTTTCGTTCTGTCGATCCTCTACTCCACATTGAAAGAACTGTAGACTTGCCCAAATATCCAAATTCAATACAATATTATCTAAGATTAAAATAAGCATCTCCATATAATAAGTTGTTTCCCACCTACAGAAACTTACACCCTTGTTATAATTACTTCAGTCCTAACAACTCCTCCTCTTAACACTCTGAGTGTGTGGGTTCTGAGAAGGCAGCACACAAACCTGGTATTTTTAAAAGGATTCTAATAATAACAGCATAATATTTTTCTTCTTCCAGATGCCCACGCATCATCATTTACTTTTAGGGTTTTTTTTCTCCTTTTACTGACTTTTCCCTTTAAACGTTCAGCATGTCGACATCCCCTGTTTTGAACTAAATCTACAAGTATGGAATTTACTCTGCTATTGCCATTTATTCAAATCCCTAAGAAAAAACTCAAAGAGCCAGATGACCTCGCAAAGATTTTAAAATTTATCATAAACTTGTTTCTTATGACATCAATACAAATCTCAAGTTCTGTGAATTTTGACATTTCTGTGAAATCCAAGGATGTTACTAGACATAACTTCCTTTCTTGAGTGCCTACTCTTTAGTGCCAGACCCAGTTTTAAGAGCTGTAAGCCATCAGAACCCTACTTATCACTCAGTAATCATAACCCTAAGACATGGGTGGAATATTTGCCTCATATTGTACAGATGAAAATTGTGCTGTAAAGTACTTTGATAACCTGATGACGAAAGTTAAAATAAGTCTTGACATATTCTAAATTTCCTGTAAAGCTTAAGATCTCTAGTTATGTTTGTCTACTGTTCCGTTTAGGCAAAATGAGAGGTCCTGGAAAGACATAAAAGTCTCCCACACATAAAAAATCAAAGGAAAACAAAATATTTTTGGAAGAGGTTTTGATTGCTAGAACTCATTTTTTGATTTCTGTTATTCACACCCCCCCACCCTGTATTTTAGGCAAACTATCGTTTGTCCAATGTTGCACAGCTGGTAAGCTGTTGAGCAAGGATTTGAAACTAGGTCATCTGATTATAGAAGTTATGATATTATACTATATGCATTGAGATTACGTTTCCTTCCTTGCTAGCATTGCGATAGTGAATATCACAAATTGCTGGGACATAGTTCTGATTAGTAAGTAATCAACCATAGAAACAATGGAATGGATTCTGTCAGTTTGCATGTTTAAAAGGAAATATCATATTTATACCCTGGCATTAACAGTACAGAAATAAATTTCCTTTGAAATATTGAAAATTTTCACCATTGTATTTGCTCATACATGATATTTGAGATTATGCAAACTTCTCAGTGCCAATTTATAAAAACACACACTGTCAGTGCACTTGTAACAATGGTTATAAATACTAGCGTTTGTAGTTTCTTTTCATCTTCTCATGGAACTTATCAGTGTTCATATGCATAAGGCTAACAAGATGGTACTTGGATCAAGTTTTAAAGAAAACAAGAGACTAGCAAATAATAAATCAAATAATGAGTACATTTGCCTAAAACAGCACTTTTATATTTTACTAAGCTTTTATTCTCATCACTTTGTGAAGAAAGTGAATTTAAGAAAAATATATTCAGGCCAATCCTTATACTGTCATGCAAGCTGTGCCCTGAACTGGGGCCCTCAGCCAAGGGAGCCTATTGGGGCTAAAAATCCTCTCAGTGTGCTTTTGATGCAAGGTTGTGTCAGCCCTGAGGAAAACTCTGCCTTTTTCTAATTCATCTTCCCAGAGGGGGCCCCTTTTTCTAATTCAGCAAGTGAGTCTTATGTAACAGCAGCAGCCCTGAATATGTGGACTGCTCAAAATATTTTGCAGAGAATTTTTAAAATCAAAGTTATTATTGCACAAGTACTTTATAGGAAGAAGCTAATATTGCTGGGCCCAGAAACCAGAAGCACATGATTAAGTCCAATCTCTGGCTATAACTCTGATTCTGGTAAAGTGCCTAATTAATTACATTTACTTGGAGAGATGTTTGTCCAAAATTATTTCTACATTATCATTTTGTTCTTTAAATTTTGAGAGTCATGAGTTAATTATCAGTGTTGACATTCAAATTATCTAGAGTTGTATAGAATCTAAGTGTGCTTCCCATATTATCTGATACTCTTTTTTAATAATTTTTTAATGTTTATTTGTTTTTGAGAGAGAGGTAGAGTGTGAGTGAGGGAGGGGCAGAGAGAGAGGGAGACACAGAATCTGAAGTAGGCTCCGGGCTGTGAGCTGTCAGCACAGAGGCTGACGCGGGACTCGAACCCACAAACTGCGAGATCATGACCTGAGCTGAAGTTGGACGTTTAACTGACTGAGCCACCCAGTGCCCCAATTACCTGATACTCTTGATGCACTTGGACACTGACATTACAGTTAACTGTTATTGTTTAATTATCTCACACACAGGACTCACCATCCTTTATATTTATAAAGGAAAACTATACTCTACAGACACACTGAAGAAATGATGAAACAATGAGCACTATAACTATGAAAAATTATGCTAAAGATAGATGTACTTTCAATAAAGCTCATTAAGTAGTTCAGGAGTCAAGAGGAGGAATAATGTTTCTAGTGCAGAGTGGGCATCTTTGAACAGTCAGTGGCTTCACTGGAGGTAAAGCAATTCAGCATTATGGTGTTACAATTATTATAATCTTTGCTGGTGGATATCATAATGAATAAATACAAATGAGTAAGAAAATGCTAACACTGGTCATCCAAATGGTGACATAGATCATTCCCAACTTCAGTTCCCCTCACAAGAAGACCAACTAGCAACTATCCAAAGACAAGATACCATTGCATTTGTATACTCTTACAATGAATTACCTGAAAGAGGAATAAAAAACATTTATGATAATAAAAATGCTTAGGAATAAATATAACCAAGGAGGTAAAAGAACTGCCCACTGGAAACTATTAGACATTGACAAAGATGGCTAACAGACACATGAAAAGATGCTCAACATCATTCATCATCAAGGAAATACAAGTCAAAACCACAGTGAGATACCACCTCACACCTATCAGAATGACTAAAATTAACAACACAAGAAAACAGGTGTTGGTGAGGATGTGGAGAAAGGGGAACCCTCTTACACTGTTGGTGAGACTGCAAACTGGTGCAGCCACTCTGGAGAACAGTATGGAGTTTAAAAAGTTAGATTTAAAGTTAAAAAATAAAAATAGAACTACCCTACAATCCAGCAACTGCACTATTATGTATTTACCCAGAGGATATAAAAATACTGATTTGATGGGACACATGCATCCCAAAGTTTATAACAGCATTGTCAATGATCGCCAAATTATGGAAGGAGCCCAAATGTCCATTTACTAGTGAATGTATAAAGAAGATGAATAAAGAATGTATAAAGGAGAATATATAAAGATAATATATTATGTATATAATGGAACATTAGCCATAAAAAAGAATGAAATGTTGCCATTTGCAATGAGGTAGAGGAAGCTAGAGACTATTATGCCAAGCAAAATAAGCCTGTCAGAGAAAGACAAATACCATATGATCTCACTCATATATGAAATTTCAGAAACAAAATTTTAAATGGGTGATGGGTATAAGGAGGGGACTTGTGATGAGCAAGAGCACTTGGTGTTGTATGTAAGTGATGAGTCACTAAATTCTACTCCTGAAACTAATATTACACCATCTGTTGACTAACTGGACTTACTAAAAAAAAGTTGAGATAAGAAAAAAAAAAGAAAGTCTGAAAAAAAAAACACTGATGAAAGATATTAAAGAAAACATAAATAAATGGAAAGGTAGTCTCTGTTCATGATTGGGCAGAATTAATATTGTTAAAGTAACCCTACTACCCATAGCCATCTATACATTGAATGCAATTCCTATCAGACTCGAGTGGCATTTTTTACAGAAGTAGAAAAAAATCCTAGTTCTTATGGAACCACAAAAGAACTTGAATAGCCAAAGCAATCTCAAGAAAGAAGAACAAAGCTGGGGGTATCACACTTCCTGATTTCAAACTGTACTTCAAAAATGGAGTAACCAAAACAGTATGATAGTACCATAGAAACAGATGCACAGACTAATGGAAGAGATTTGAGCTCCCCTCAAAAAACCCCAGCATATACAGTCAACTAATATTTGAGAAGAGACAAGAATACCCAACAGAGAAAAGGATAGTCTCTTCAATAAATTGTGTTGTGAAAACTGGATTTTAACATTCAAAAGAATAGCACTGGATCCCTATCTTACACCACTCACAGAAATTAATTCAAAATGGATCAAAGACCTAAATATAAGACCATAAGCCATAGCATGAAACTCCTAGAAGAAAGCATAGGTTTAAAGGCTTCTTGACGATGATTTTTTTTTTAATATGACACATAAAGCACAAATAAAAATAGCAAAAAATCAACATGGGGGACTACATCAAACTAAAAGCTTCTGCACAGCAAAATAAATGATTAAAAAAATGAAAAGGCAACCTATGGAAATGGGAGAAAATATTTACAAATTATCTATCTGATAAGAGGTTAATATTCAAAGCATATAAGAAACTCATATAACTCAATAACTAAGAAATAAATGATATGATTAAAAAATGGACAAAGGACCTGAATAGACTTCTTTTCCAAAGAAGATATACAAATGGCCAACAGGTACATGAAATGGTTCTAATTATCACTCACTAAACATCAGGGAAATGCAGATCAAAACCACAGTGAGATATTATTGCCTCTGCCCTATTAGAATGGGTATATTTAATATATAGGCCTACTGAAACTATTTTCTCTTGTGTGAGATTTGGCTGACTGTACCTTGCAAGGAATTTGTCCATTTTGTCTACATTATCAAATTCACAGACATGGAGTTGGCCATAATATTTTTATATCTTTTAATACCTACAGGCTCTCTAGTGATGAACCCTCTTTTTTGTTTCTGATATTACTAATTTTACTATCCTATTTATTTATTTGCCTGACTAGAGGCTTTTTGAATTCTACTGATTTTTTTCAAAGGACCAGCTTCTGGTTTTATTGATATTCTCTATTGATTTCCTCTTTTTCAATTTCATTGATTTCTGCCCTAATTTTTATTAATTCTTGTCCTTTGCTTACTTTGGATGTAATTTGCTTTTCTTTTTCTAATTTCTTACATGGTAGACCAAAAACCAGAATCCTGTTTGTTTTTTTAGAAATGCATGTATCTATCAGCATTGAAAAAAATCACAAAAATATGCAACAACTTACTGTTTTTATTAGAATTTATTCATTTCATAAATAAATGAATTTCATAAATAAATTTCATAAACAAATGTTTCACTTGGGAAACAATGATATATTAATAAATGTTAAATTTTTTCTTCCCAGATTAATATCTTAATATGTGTTTGGTCACTTAATCTGAGAATCTTTAAGGTTATCAGTTATTAAGGAAAAAAATTTTTGCTTGCTTAAAATGAAGCAGATCCCATCACTTGGAGAGGAAAAATAAACCATTACCCAGATGGAAAATGTTTGTGCATATATGGATCATTTTCTTTAAACTTATACAATAGTTTATAAAACCAAAATATATGTGGTAAGATAAATTTCCATATTATCATCACTTCTAAATCTAAGCCATTTTTGTTAAAGTCAAATCAACTCGAAATAATTCACTTATCAATGACTTAATACTTACATTATAGGGGTGCCTGGGTGGCTCAAGTGGTTAAGTGGCCGATTTGGGCTCAGGTCATGATCTCACATGAGTTCGAGCTCCACGTTGGGCTCTCTGCTGACAGCTCAGAACCTGCTTCAGATTCTGTGAGTGTCTCTCTGTGCCTCTCCCACTCATGCTCTGCCTCTGTCTGTCTCTCTCTCTGTCTCAAAAATAAACAAACATTTAAAAAAGGTTTAAAAAATACTTACATTATACATAAAATTCTGATGTAAATAAATCCAATCACTTCTTCTGATCCTTTGAAGATAAGACAAAAATATTGAAAAGCAAGCTAACATTCAAATAAACTATAAAGTGCACTGAATCATCACAGAAAGATCCCTTCTTCCAATACGAGGCACACTGTAGCCCAAGAGTGTACTGCTCATTGAAACTTATTGGGGAGAAATCTACATGAAATTTATAAATGCATTATAAAAATTGTATATTATAAGAATAGAAGGCAATACTTATTTCCATCTTTTAAAAACAACTCTAATGATAAATGCTAAATTGAATCCTCTGTGTTCCAATTCATTTCTACTGTATTCACACACAAAGGTCAATAAAAAATACTAAAGACTAATAATGAAATTACATTAAATTTAAGAAAATCTTTAACTCTGAACACAATGTACTTTGATTTGGGGGCCAACACTATAGAGTTTTTGTATGCAAAGAAACAGTTATAATATTAAACTGGAGGAGTCTAATAAAAGGTGAGTTACTACAGGCAAAAGGGAGTACTGAAGTAGCCTTGGAAAGGAGCTCCTTAACCACCTTTGGTAGTGTGTGGAGCAGCTCTCACTAAGGCAAGAGGACACTCTAACCAAGCCAGCCAGAGTTGTGTTGGTAGTGTGAACAATAAGAGTGACTGAGTGAATTTGTCTGAATCGGAAAGCGATTATTTTTTACCATAGTAAAATACTTATTGGTGTTAATATTAGGGAAGATGTCATCCACATGTAAAAAATTTCAAATACATTTTGGAGTCACCTTCTCTGTTATGATAAACATGAGATTTAGAAAGGATCACAAAGAGTAGGTCCCAAGTCAGAGTTTGTGCACCAAGTAGAAAATAAAAAGACAAGGAGAAAAGGTTAATAGGTTACACAAGTTTTGCCTATTGTTCCTCAAGGCTGAGAGCCATGGAGGGAGCAATAAATTTGATATCTGAGAAGAGTTATATATCAAAAGCCAAATGGAATGCATCCTCATAGTATGAAAATAGGGTCTCGGTGAATACTTAGTAAATAAATAAATATAAAACAAGGTAAACCCAAGAAAAACACATTCAAACTCTTTGAGAACCTAGTACTGTGGCTGGAGTAAGTTTTATAACACAAGTATTAGTAAACACGCAAAATATATACATGCTTATGCACAATGAAGGAACATATATCTAAAAGAAGCAGAGAAAGAAGGTATCGCTAAAAAGTAGTTTTCGGAGGAAATAAGAGAATATTTTTGAAAAATTACTGATACCGAAATTTAATAAAATGTAGATTTTATAAAATGATATACAAGATGAGATGGTAAGAAATTAGATTTAGATGAGTTAAGGATTCCTTGAGAGGTGTTCAAAATATAAAAAGAAATGAATGAGCTGAGAGAAAAGCTTACTAGAATTAAGGTTATAAGGAAACAATATAAAATGCATTAGAACCGGCTTAATCAAATCTGCATAGGAATGTAAGGTCTCTGACCTTTCCTTCTGTACCTATCTTTGTCTTCATTCCCTACAATGGATGGGAATTGTTTGACAAAGTTGAGAACATTAACAGGATCCTCCTTCTAGTGGTGAATCACAGCAGATTTGGATCTGCTCTTCCAGTTTTTCTTTCGATGTCATCAGACTAAGATGGGGATGGCTCTGGGCACAGGGTGAGGCCTGGTCTCTTTCTTTCCCTTCTCCATTCTCTTCTCCCACATGACACCCGCTGCCGAATGTAAGTGGGTTAGCTCTGGTCTCTGCTCGCAAGGGGAAAAAACTGTCTATTATCTTTCTGATTATGAGGTATGTTAGAAAACCATTAAAATATTAAATTTTAAACATTTTGTTCAGATGTGGAGAGGTAGGGAAAGTGAAATAAAAAACAAAACAAAACAAAACAGTGCAGGTCTCCAAGCCTGTTTTTGCTTTTTTATATTTGTTTAACTAGTAGAATAAGGAATATTATATTTCTATATTTATATGTAGATACATTATAAATAGATGAGAGAGAGAGAGAGAGAGAGAGAGAGAGAGATGTGGGAAACCACCTAAATAACAGAGCCATAGTCCCATCTGATAGAAGAATTAGGTAATCCTCAATTTCCTAGCCCCCCAAATTCTCTGATTATATTTATTTCTTTTTTTTAAGTTTATTTATTTATTTATTTATTTTGAGAGAGAGAGAGAGAGAGAGAGCATGAGCAGGGGAGGGACAGAGAAAGAGGGAGAGAGAGGATCCCAAACAGGCTCCACACTGTCAGCGCAGAGCCTGATGCAGGGCTCAAACTCATGAACCCTGAGATCATGACCTGATCTGAAATATCAAGAGTCAGACACTCAACTGACTGAGCCACCCAGGTGCCCCTCCAATTGTATTTCTATCAAGCAAGAGTGAGAGAATGATGCCAGAGAAAAGGCTATGCTGTGTAGGAAAACTTTAGAAAACTCTTCACATATGCAGAGGAATTGGACAAACACATTAAAAAATGTGGTGAGGGATGACAGCTGTAGAAGATAGAGGATAGCATAGGGACTGCCTACAAACCAGAAAAAGATGAATGAGCAGGTAAAATTTAAAAATCAATAGTACAATGGAAAAATGTTCCAGAGTTGAAGACTTAAATATGTAAGTAAAATAATGCTCACAATGCACCAAGGAGAAAGAATAAAGGAATTCAAACTTAGAGAACTAAACATTTAGAATTTCCATAGCATTTTTAAAACTTTACAAATACTTTGACAGGGAAAAAATATTAACCACAAATGATTTCAGGGAAAATTTTCCTCAACGACAATAAATTCAGAGGACAATAAATTGATATCTCTCATATAGGTCCTAAGTAGACCCTTATGGTTGTACCAGGACATGGGTAGGCTTTGTGTGGCTCACATAACTGTGCTTTTATTTTACATTTTTGAAATTTTGCAGTTGCAGCTTATATATTTTTTATTTTTTTTAACATTTATTTATTTTTGAGAGAAACAGACACAGCGTGAGTGGGAGAGGGGCAGAGAGAGAGGGCAACACAGAATCTGAAGCAGGCTCCAGGCTCCGAGCTGTCAACACAGAGCCCGATGTGAGGCTTGAATCCACAAACCATGAGATCATGACCTGAGCCGAAGTCTGACGTTCAACCGACTGAGCCACCCAGGAGCCCCTAGTTGTAGTTTATTTAAATAAAATAAGATTCGGCCACGTTTGTTCCACATTTTCCTGGGGCAGCAGTGTGCTGCGGCTCAGCGATATCTGAATCATGTTTTTGCCTCCTCCAACTTTTTCCCAACACTGAGGCACATGATCAGTTGGCATTCGCAATAGGGTTTGCACTATTGTTCTTAAATAAAAAGATGTTTCTGCTTATTTATGGCTTTACCAATAGTGCAAGAGTGAAAGATAAATGGAAAGACTACATTCCTTTAAAAAAATGAGAGAGAAAATATTTCTATGTGGAGCCCCATGTTTTTAAAATGCAAATATTCTTTTTATCCAAGATAAACAAATGCCCCTAAACTTGTTTCATGGATTTATCTAATCTCCTTGTCCTTTCTAGGCATGAGAGGTTTTAAACTCATCTGGGAGTCTGAAGTTAAAGTTTGGTGCTTAAATACTCTACATTTTAGATAATTAATCTCCAGCGAGAGATCTTTCTCAGTTATGTTACAAAACTCAAGTACCATTTCTTGCGGAAATAAACAAATAGTCATACAAACTTCCATACAGAGTGGAAGTTTGGTGTTCATCAAAAAATTAATCTACGTAAAATTTTATTTTGCAGTGTTGGATTTGTCTCCCCAAACAATTCAAAGAAATAAAATAGATATATAGGTATTATATAAACAGATGATAGCTAAATAGATAGATGATAGGCAGATAGATAGACAAATGATAGATAGAATTTACGGTTTCTGTGGGTACCTGGGTAGCTCAGTTAGTTGAGCCTCCGACTTTGGCTCAGGTCATGATCTCACAGTTCGTGAGTTCGCGCCCCGCATCAGGCTTGCTGCTGTGAGCCCTTCAGCGCAGAGCCCGCTTCAGATCCTCTGTCTCCCTCTCTCTCTGCCCCTCCCCTGCTCACGTTCTCTCTCTCAAAAATAAAAATAAAATTTAAAAATAAACATTTAAATGGCACAAAAACAGACACATAGACCAATGGAATAGAATAGAAACCCCAGAACTAGACCCACAAACGTATGGCCAACTCATCTTTGACAAAGCAGGAAAGAACATCCAATGGAAAAAAGACAGTCTCTTTAACAAATGGTGCTGGGAGAACTGGACAGCAACATGCAGAAGGTTGAAACTAGACCACTTTCTCACACCATTCACAAAAATAAACTCAAAATGGATAAAGGACCTGAATGTGAGACAGGAAACCATCAAAACCTTAGAGGAGAAAGCAGGAAAAGACCTCTCTGACCTCAGCCGTAGCAATCTCTTACTCGACACATCCCCTAAGGCAAGGGAATTTAAAGCAAAAGTGAATTACTGGGACCTTATGAAGATAAAAAGCTTCTGCACAGCAAAGGAAACAACCAACAAAACTAAAAGGCAACCAACGGAATGGGAAAAGATATTCGCAAATGACATATCGGACAAAGGGCTAGTATCCAAAATCTATAAAGAGCTCACCAAACTCCACACCCGAAAAACAAATAACCCAGTGAAGAAATGGGCAGAAAACATGAATAGACACTTCTCTAAAGAAGACATCCGGATGGCCAACAGGCACATGAAAAGATGTTCAGCGTCGCTCCTTATCAGGGAAATACAAATCAAAACCACACTCAGGTATCACCTCACGCCAGTCAGAGTGGCCAAAATGAACAAATCAGGAGACTATAGATGCTGGAGAGGATGTGGAGAAACGGGAACCCTCTTGCACTGTTGGTGGGAATGCAAACTGGTGCAGCCACTCTGGAAAGCAGTGTGGAGGTTCCTCAGAAAATTAAAAATAGACCTACCCTATGACCCAGCAATAGCACTGCTAGGAATTTATCCAAGGGATACAGGAGTACTGATGCATAGGGGCACTTGTACCCCAATGTTCATAGCAGCACTCTCAACAATAGCCAAATTATGGAAAGAGCCTAAATGTCCATCAACTGATGAATGGATAAAGAAATTGTGGTTTATATACACAATGGAATATTACGTGGCAATGAGAAAAAATGAAATATGGCCTTTTGTAGCAACGTGGATGGAACTGGAGAGTGTGATGCTAAGTGAAATAAGCCATACAGAGAAAGACAGATACCATATGGTTTCACTCTTATGTGGATCCTGAGAAACTTAACAGGAACCCATGGGGGAGGGGAAGGAAAAAAAAAAAAAAGAGGTTAGAATGGGAGAGAGCCAAAGCATAAGAGACTGTTGAAAACTGAGAACAAACTGAGGGTTGATGGGGGGTGGGAGGGAGGAGAGGGTGGGTGATGGGTATTGAGGAGGGCACCTTTTGGGATGAGCACTGGGTGTTGTATGGAAACCAATTTGACAATAAATTTCATATATAAAAAAAAATAAAAAAAATAAACATTTAAAAAAATGATGGTTTCTGATGAAAAATAAAGACCTAAAACTAATAAATCAGAAGTTAAGATCAATAAAGTAAATCACGACAAGTAGCTATTCAACTAGCACACTTGGCATTCCTATTGAGAGAGCCTCACAAAAGACATTCTGACTAATATAATAGGAAATGGGTTTGACGATGCTCTCGAAATGAAATACAATAGTGAATTTTATATCACACTTTGAGTAATGTTACTCAGAATATTGTAAAGTAGAGGGCACAACATCAAAACACACGTGAAAGTACTTTACTCGTAGCCTAATCATTGTAACCCAGCTTCATAGCCTTCTGATGCCATGATGCAACTACAAAATTCAGACTATTTAAAAGACTGCATATGTTGTAAGTTAAGAACTGTATATAATACAGACTGGAGTTTTCCTAGGGGTTGGTTGAGAGACTTCCAGGTTATATTCTGTGTCAAAATCTCATATTTTTAATATTCTTTATGAAGGGAAAAGTCTTTCACTTCAGCATTTAATAAAGCAAAGTGGTAGGGTGTCAGAATTGGGTACTTTTGAAAGCTTCAACAGCCTACCTGTCTGAATAAAACTTTATTCTCTACTGCTTACAGGATATAATTAAGGCCCTACCCCAAATGGTTTCTGATTAGGCTTGATTTCCAAATCATAAGGATTGAGTCTTCTATGGGAGGAAAATCCATTTATTTGGTGCCATAACTCAGTCAGCAAATGTGAATTGCTTGCCTATTGTGCACTTATGGCATGCTTATTGTGTACTTTCTTTTCCATACTCTGAAGAAACAGTAATGAGCAAAAGTAAGCTCCCAGTTTGGACAAAGCCCTTTTGTCATGAAAGACCCCCCCACCAAAAAAAAAAAAAATACAAAAAGCCAGTGTACTTCAGCACAAAGAGAAAGGGATACAGAGAAATGAGATGGGGGAGAAGGGTGGATAGACCCTCTATGAGGTGAGGTGTTTTGTAAAACATTGTTTGGCAAATATGTGAGGTCCCTGTGATGGGAGGCCCATGGAGTGTGAGTTCCACATGACAAATGAGATCATAAATTGATCTCAGATGACATAGGCTAGATGACAAAGAGAAACTGGTGCTCGTTGGGGAGAATATCATTACATGAACCAGTTTAGATGGTTCTAGCTTTAAACTTTTGTGTAAGAGGATCAGTTTAATTTATGGAATTGTGAACTATATGGTATAGAGGATCTGATTGGGCCAGAAAATTCCAACTAGCCTTTCCGATATAATATTTCAATATAAACCCTCAATCTCTATGTAACATTAATGAACATGAGTTATGGTTTTGATTTTATTATTCCTTGTGCTTCTCCTTAGATGCCTTTAACATCTTATTTATCTTTCAATGTCATGCCTCAGTTTTCCTTGAGAGAGAATAATCTGTTCTCCCTCTGTTCAACCAACAAATGTTGCTTACGTGTCTCTCCTCATATATCCATAGTATGATTCTTGTTTTAATTTCTGTTTTGAGCTGTGATTTTTTTTTAAATCACAGGTTAGGGGGAATGTATGACATGTTATTAATGGTGTAAGAAAATTTTATTTAGGCCTCCATTTATATGACAGACTTCCTATTGGTCAGATCTCTGGTTGGAGGTACCCTTTCCCTAGTTTTGCTTACTCTGTTTTCATGCGAATTGAAAATTATACTATACAATAGTTCTGCAAACTTCCACAACAATTCTTTCAAATGTAAATTTCATAGAAAATATACTATTTAAGAAAGATGCACCTATGAATATTCCCTCCTATAATAAACAAACTGAAAGTGTGCTTTTCTCTTGAAATAATGTGTTCTAATGAAATGTTGGCAAGCAGTCAGAAAAAGGCATTTGGAAAGGGGGAAATAAAAAGTGAGAGTAAAAGTATGTATAGTTCTTAAATCGACCTAGGTTGTTGGAACTCTGAAAGTAATAGATGACTTTTAAAAACAAATAATTTAAAAATATTGCACAATTATTCCAAAGCAGAACTACTACAGATTTTTTAAGCTTTAAATTTCAAAACGGAGGGCAGAAAAAAAATCAAATTTTTTCCCAGCTTAACTTCTTACTCCACATTTTTATGGCCTTGTAGTTCTTCTGCTTTGATACATTTTTCGGTTATTTACAATATTCTAGAACCATCTAATTCTGTAGTGGCTGTTGCGCTATGTGTTTAACTGTTAGTTCTACTCTTGATATATCATCTTTTCTCTTTACTCCTCTTATACTTTGTTTTCCTATGTAGAGCAAGTAAGTAGACACAAGTTGCATTTTGAGCCCAAGTTATATTCTTTCTAGAAGAATAAAGTAGGTATTGTTGAGTTTGATCTTGCTTTGCTTCTTTGTCAAATTTCTACTGCTGTGTAATTGCTTTGTATTGTGCTCACTTGAACTGTGTGACGTGTGTGAAAATTGCTAAGTAGCACTGAAGGCTTAACTAATTAACCCCTACCAGTGAATGAGCAATGCAATTCTATTAAGGTTTCCATGCACACAATAACAATTGACCTTTTGAAGGCTTTGCCCTTACTGTACTTATGTGTGCTTCCAATGTAAATTTTAAGCATCTTTCATGTGCAACGAAAGGGGAAAAATTGGCAGTTTGAATAAAGCAATTTTTATTACCTATATTTTACTACATTGTCTTGTGTTCAATATTAAATAATAATTTTTGAAAATTAAGTTTGACAAGATGAACTTCTGAAAATCCTTCATGATCTGTAATGTGACTATCTGGATTCTACAACACATCGTTTTCACCCAGATATATCAGTGTCGAATTTCTGTGTTGTTGTTCACTCTTGTGTTTGTTTGATTGGTTGGCTGGATGAATAATTTCTTTCCATTTTGTTTTCCTTTGTTTGATTTTACTCGGACTTTTTTTCCTCCCATGGTAATAGTGTCTCCTGCCCTCTAAAATGTTAACACTGCTTTGTAATTGATTCATGTGACTGAAACAAGTTCATGTGTCAGTGTGTCTAGAGAAAGAAGGGTGAGGAAAAAGGAAGTAGAATCATCTTGTAATTGTTAAATATTTGAGTACCTAAAATTTTAATAAAGGAAGTGCTGCTGAGCTAAATGACATATGTATTATTCCTGACGCTGTTGATTCGTTCACTCATGCATTAATTTAATACGTATTAATTTAAATATTTAAATATTTATTTATTTATTTATTTAGGACTTAGAGTGTTCTGGATACTCTGTTACTGAGACTCCAAGGATAGAAAGGCTTCAATCCTTTTCTTGTAGGAGATGAATTGTAAGAGGAAGACAAATATGCAAACAAATATATAACATTGAATGTTGTCATTTCTCTGGAGGAATAAAGGTAGATATTTCTGCCTGGTCAGAGGATTCTAGTTCGCCTTCCAAGTGGGGTTAAGAGCACAGAAGGCATCTACTAAATAGTTGTAGGAATTTGGTGTTTGGTAGCCATGTGTTAGAGTAAGCTAAAAATCCTGTAACAAAAAGCACCCTGCTCCATTTCTGTGATTATAGAGCAAGAAATCTATTTCTTTCATATGTAAACATGCTGGGCAAGGTTTCGTACAGCAGGGCAGTGCCTGCACACAATTATTTGGGCCAAGCTGATGGTCACTTGGATTTTTAACACATGCCTTCCAAGGACCTCTGGGCACAGTCGTTTCCATCAGCCAAAGGAGAGGAACATGAAAGAATGCTTATTGAAGGCTCTGTGGGCTAGACCTAGAAGCGGCGCACATCTCTTTGGTTCAGAGATGTTGGAGAACACTTTGTCACATGCCACCTAACTGCAGTGAAAGATCTGGAGAAAGGGGCAACGAATTTTGATGGGCAGTGGATGGGCTTTGCCCTCAGGAAATATTTCAAATAAAAGAACTAACAGCATGTTCAAAAGTTCCTGAGTTTGAGCATGCCTGGTATATTTTAGAAAGAAACAAGTTACAGTTTGATAGAAGCCACGCAGAAGCCTTTCAATTTAGTTCTTTAGACAGTGGAGTAGAGCTAGTCAATTATTTTGAATAATGGGCAGATTTTATCATATTTTTATTATAGCCTATAAAGTTGATAAAAACAAGGCTTTAACCTTAAAGTAAATATGTTCTGTGAGCCAACCAAACAGTTAAAATTTATGATTTCTCAGTTATAGTAGGCAATCCGATACTTACTAGTACAAAATACCAGCTTAAATACCAGCAGGCTCATCTGATTTACATAATACATTAGCATTATTATTTTAAGGAAATTGGAAGAAGGGTTATACTGAGATCTGAACTAATTATTTTTATCATAAAATCTTTCAAGTGAGAAAGTAACACTGTATTTCTCTACTGGAAATTATTACAAAGCTTTGGCACCCTTCTGCTTAAAG
Source organism: Prionailurus viverrinus (assembly GCF_022837055.1). Classification (NCBI taxonomy): domain Eukaryota; kingdom Metazoa; phylum Chordata; class Mammalia; order Carnivora; family Felidae; genus Prionailurus; species Prionailurus viverrinus. Next base: position 95,816,961 of record NC_062567.1, on the reverse strand, counting down.
TACATTACACTGTAAATTAGTTTATATTTATTAAATACCTACTATGTTTTATCAGACATATATACATAGAGGTACATATAAAATTGCTAACCCTTATCAAGATTATTTCTGAAGTTCTAACCTTGGTGTATTAAATTTAAAAAATGACTGCTATAGCACAGGACTAAAAATAGCATACATACCATAAACATTATCAAAATTAATCTTTATCACTTATATATTTATCCAACCAGCATCTCTTTTTAGCACCTATTGAGTGACAAATTGTTCTCCATGCTTGCGCTAATTCAGAGATTTTTAAAAAGTCTTTGCCTTTTACTTACATTTTAGAAAAGATATTAAATATAACAAATGATGTAGTGTGTGTATATATATATATATATATATATACACACTGTTGATATACTATAGTATTGATATACTATACTAATATAGTATACTATGCTATAGTATTGATATACTATATATATATATGGTATAGCAAACAATACAGTATATTAAAAGGTAATAAGAAGTATGTAAAAAAACAGTGCAGTAGGGCAAGAGAGATTGAGAGGTCAGGGAGATGATGTGAGTTGCAATTTTATATAGGTTGCTCAGAGCTTATCTCATTGAAAGATAATATTTAGTGAAGAACAAAGAACTTAATGGCATTAGTTGTGTAGACCTTTGGGAGAAAGACTTTTCAAACAAAGAAGTGTCAGTGCAAAGGCCCTGAAATAGGAGCACACCCATATGACACATGGAAAGGCTAGAGCAGTAGCTTTGCAGCTATTGAGGGAGAAAATCAGGTGATAGGGTCAGAGAGGTAAGTGGGAAAGAGGTGAAAAATCATACAAGGTCTAGTAGGTTATTAGAGACACATTGGCTTTTATTCTCAGTGAACCATTGTAAGGTTTTGAGGAAAGGAATGACATGACATACGCTTTGTTTTAAAAAGATTATTATTGCTGCTACGTTGAAAATAGAACAGGGAAGTGTTTTAAAAGGAAAATCCAGGATATTTTTAGGAGGCTTTTGCAGTAATCCAAGTGAGAGAGGAGATGGGTGTTAACATAAGGGTGTTGAGAAATGGTTGGATTCCAAAAACATGTCGAAAGAATAGTGTGTTGGGTTAGACCTAAGATTTACTAGAAAGAGGGAAGTCAAGATGACTTCAAGGCTTCTGGCCTGTGCAACTGTAAGGATATTGTCCTCAACAGAGTTGGGAAAGACTATGGTGAAGCAGGTTTGCAGAGGGGACGGATTACTTTTGGACAGGGTTAAGATGTCTCTTAGGCATCTGAGCAGAGACACCGAACAGATATCAAAGTCTGGAGTTCAGGAAAAAGATTTGAGCAATATACAAAAATGTAGGATAATGATAACAATTGGACGTAGTTCAAGTTTAAAATCTAAATTTGAACTTAATGAATGTATATGTAGTGAAGTCATCAAATTTATTTTTCTATTTTATTGCTATAAGACATAGTTCACAAATTATATTGTCTATTACATATGTATGAAAATTCCCTTGAAAAAATAAACTTTTAGTTTTACTACCCCTCCATTGAGCAACAGAAGTAAAATATGTAACTTAGCAAATCTCAAAAGAATACACTGTGAGCTCCCTCTGCTGTCACTGGAAATTCAGAAATTAAGAAAGTAGGAAGATATTCATGAGACCTACACTAAATAACTTCTGGATATTTAAAGAAGATAATGTGCAACTGGAATATGAATTTGGAGTTTCAATCATATTAAAATCATTTAATAGCTTCTTCTGTTTAATATTGATAACATATTAAGAATGTTAGCAAAATACTCCGATTGAAATATTTTCTTTTACAATTTAGAAATACTATATAGTTCTCATTTTTAAAATGAAACCACTTACATATTTACCAATTAAAATCATGGAGAAATGATGCAGATCAAAAGAGAGTGCTTAGTGACCATGGACTTAATTAGAATTATCAAGAAAAATATGTACTAAAGAATTCTTATGTAGGTGGCAAGGCATAAGATTTTGAGAAAGTGTATATCACATGGCTAACTATGGTAAAGCTCAGGAATTATAGTTTAAACAATGGTTATATATGATGTAAACATAAAAGATGATATGCAAGCCACTGTAATAGTAAAGTGAAGGCACACAAGCCTGTTTATAGTTAGTCCCTGACCTCTCTCTAGGCAACATTTTGTGACTTTTCTCACTTTAGAGTCTTAATAAAATAGTTGTACTTCTCCAAATGCATCATATGCCTCACTTTATCTTATGTAAGTATTTATTTAACTTTTTTTGAGAGTTAGTTGAATGACCTTCATAGTTAGTATATGTACAAAAAAATACAGACTCTGAAATCAAATATGACTGACATTTTATCCTGGCTCTTCTGCCGTATGCTTGTGCATCTTTAGGCAACAAAAAATAACTTTTCTCAGCTTTAGTTTCTCCTCTGGACATCAGGAATAACAGGTAATGCCTAAGATTGTCAAAAGAATAAATGAAAACATGTATATAAAACACATAGCAGAGTCTGGGACACCTAGGAGGAACTCTGTGTGCTGTGTCTATTAATGTCCTATAATTAATATCTTTCAAAAAACATCACAGTATATAGTAACTGTTAATTTTTTGTGTATCTCTATTACAAGTCTTCAATTTCTTTAATAGTAAAAGAACCTTCTCTATTTTCTATGTTATCTTTAGAACCTAGTGACTATGGTGGTATAACAAAAGCAAGCAATCGACATTGTTGAATTAGGAGGATTAATTATATTTTCAAGTGCTTATTTAAAATTGGAAAATTAAATTTAAGGCAAAAATATGTCATAGAGTCACATATCATTAATTTCTATTTCTGTGAATTAATATTTTAATGGAGTTAATCAATGAGACATAATAGCAAAAAATCAAAATTAAGCCATTTGTGTTGGAGAATATTGTACACTCTTTGCTGTTTCTTTCCTCACTGCTCTCAAGTTATTAAATGTAACAGCAGACTGGTTGGACAGGTAATCATGGAAATGATGGTTGTAACTAAGGCAACCATGTCATTTCTTTTTGTTTTTCTTTCTTTTCATTTTCCCTCAATCAGTAAAAGCTCTTAAATGAAATGGAACATTGTGTTTATGCTAATTTTCCTTTCTGCTTGATATTTTTCCAGGTGTGTTCCTGCTGTGTACATGGTAATTATTCACATTTTTAAACAAAAAAAGTACTCTTTTCAATGAAACATTTAGGGCATTGCTTTATTAGAGTTTCTTAAAATTTGACACGTAGAACTGAATGAAAGTCACTCTTCACAGTAAAATTCCTAATATTTCAACAACATCAAAATCTATTTTGTGAACTTTTGATATTTTAAAATGAGTTTGTCAGAATATGAAAGATTTTTAATAGAGAATTCCATATGGAGAAATGACTTTATTATTTAAAAAATAGATTAAAATCTACTATATATGTAAAAACTGTAATTTTCTACACAAGTTGTGGAAAACAATGGACTACTCTTCAGTAGTTAATAAGTTAATTACTTATTCTTGTTTAGTAAGAAAAGAAAATAACATTTGACTCCGTTAAACTTCCCTGAGTTACCTAATTAAAATTATACTATTAACTCTATACCATGTGAAGTAGTTTTTATCTCTCTTGAACTATTTTAAAAAGTGACAGTTTCAGTTCAAAAGCCTTGAAATATGATTGGTTATTATCTAACTGTAGGTAGTGGGATGAGATGGATAAGTAAAGACAGTGTAAAGTACATATCAAATTCTAGAGGCATGAAGAACCATAATGCATTAGAAAAAATTCAAGTGAGAATGTGTAATATGTGGGAAGGTGGAGGAAGGGTCAACGTTGGTGTCTTAGATTTACAGGAAGAGAACTAGGCAGATAATAAAGTGTAGGGAGGGTTTAACTTTTGTGCTTTGCTTATGGCTGTATTATTCGCACCTATAGTGATACTTGCAAATTCATGGACATGAAATATATTTCTTGGAAATATTTCATTGAATGTACATTGTTATTTGAATAGCAGAATGCTAGTCTTGGAGCATGGAGAAGAACAGGTTGGAAGAATGCAAGGCAAGTACAGAAAAACAAACTAAAAGGATCATGCAATAACCGAGAAAAAGAGGTTTAAATCCTCATCTTACAACACTGCCATGAGGTTGAAGAAGGATGAGAAAGATACAGGAGACCTCTAGCAAATAGACAGTCTAGGACCGGATGTGGTGGGTGAGACAAAGTACAGGCTTGGTTTTTGATATGGGAAAACTCATGAATAGTGTCCACTATGATGAGAATGACAAAACAAGGAGGAAACAGAAAAAGGATGCTAATAGGTAGAAAGGGCTAAAAGATTTCAACCTGGAATCACTGGAGATTTCCAAGTGAAAATGGCAAGAAATTAGTAGGACCTGAAATTGAGCAAAGAGGTCTACACAGACTCCAATCAGATTTGGTGGATGAGAATAACACATATGAAACATTAATGAGCAAGAAAATAATGCCACTATTATGAAGTACTTTTAACTAGATCAATTCCTGTTGTTCAAACAATTAGGAAATATGAGGAACTAAATAGGTGTCTTAAGTGCAAAGCGTGTTGTCATCAGAAAATGAATTTGAGCTTCATAGGGAATCCTTATTTCAACTATTTTATGTTTAACTATTTTTCTTGTATCTTAGGGCAATTATATCTTCTTTTTAAAAAACGTAATGATGGTTACATTTTGGATAGACCCACATAGTTTTCAAAGAAAGACATAGATTTGATATCAGGCTCTGCTCATTAGCAGTACTGTGCTGGCGAACAAGTTACCTAATCTCTGTGTGTTTCTGTCTCCTTATTCTTAAGCTGTTGATAAAGGTAAATGACAATGGAGTTTCACCAGGTGAAATAGGATTCAACTGAAATGGAATGCACCTGATGGTGAATATATACAGGCAATTCTCGTTTTATTGTCCTTTGCTTTATCTCACTTCATAGATATTGCATTTTTACAAATTGAAGGTTGGTGGCACCATTTTTCCAACAGCTTTTGTTCACTTAATGTCTCCGTGCCACATTTTGATAATTTCACATTATTTCAAAGTTTTTCACACTATTACATTTGTTATGGTGATCTGTGATCAGTGATCATGACTCACTGAAAGCTGAGATGATGGTTAGCATTTTTTAGCAATAAATTATGTTTTAACTAAGATATGTCCATTGCTTTCTTACACATAATACATATTTAGTAGACTATAGTGTAAGCCTAAATTTTATATGCACTGGGAAACCAAAACTAAACGTAAATCATTTGACTCACTTTATTGTAATATTCACCTTATTGCAGTGGTGTGGAACTGATCCCACATTATATCTGAGGTATACATGTCTTTACAATGAAAAGTTACTCAGTAAAGTGTGGCAAAATCTTCTTGGCATAACCAGCGACCTGAGGTCACAGAAGCCTCTAATAACTGGGTAATAACTCATTTTGCACGTCATGCAGTTTCTAATTACTTGTATTTCACATAAATGAAGAAGATATAATAAAATTGTTATTGTACTTTTTGATGCTAGATAACTTTATTTTTGGCAAATAATATAAATGGAGTTTTAAGAATGGAATTATTTTGCCATAACAAATACCTTCCATTTCTACCCAATTATGAGAGACAGGTTTTTTCTGCTCTTCCAGTTAATAAAAATAAAGAATTAGAAAATAATAGATTCTAAACAAAAGTTTTCCACTGTAAGAATAATTACTATTCATGCTAGCTGCATTAACTAATTAACTAATTGAAAAGAATCCAGCTCTATCCATCTCATTAATAAATTAATTCCCAAGGAAATTGACTTTTTAATGTTTAATAATTTCTTATTTATCAAAATATGCAATATATTTTTGTTATTTGGGTCTCTCTTATTCTTGTAACAACTAGACTCCAGGTTTTTTTTAACACTTAGAACCTTATGGTTGTAAGAAATTCTTCAAAAAATGTTTTGAATTAACATATCTTCTTGCAGAAAAGTATGATACAATTCTGAGGGAAAATTGGTATAGAAAGAGACTAATGTAAACTTTATTTGTTAGAGAGGGTCATTGTTAGAGAGGGTCATATTTGTGTAGTTTTAAATAAGTGATTTTGCATACCATTGTTATGTGATTAGGTCCTCAGAATTATTTAAACATGTGGTATAACAGTGTCCTTCAAAATATAAATACTTATGTTGCATATCATTTTCAGCTATTTAAATGTAAAGCTTGTAGATGTAAATCTAAAAATGTAAAAAGGGTTACATAGTTTCCACAGATTATTTTAGATCACACAAGAGCAAAGTAATTTCAGTTCTTCATGATCTTTGCTATACCCCAGAAATGAAAGGATGAATAATCAAGTGCCTGCCCTAGAGGTGTCTTTGGGGATCTTTCAAGCTACTAAAAGGATTTGACATAGTTTAAAAATCCTGACTAAAAATGACACTAGGGAATCAGTTCCTGCCTCAATGACAAGAGAAATGCATTTTCCATATGGAAGGAGCAGAGGTTAGGAGAGTCATGCAGGAGTGTTAAACCACCAAGGTCAAGTCTTAGTTACCACAAGCACTTTCATCTTCATATAACAAACAGCCAGTTAACATAGTGGTTAATTATGGGAATAGATATACCTGCACATTTATGAGATTTCTGTAATAGGGTAGGTTTTCGAATCAGTGGAGACATGGTATTCTTTCCAATAAAACTAACTGGATATTCATACCAAAAATATATGAAAAGCTAAACACAAAAATAAGTACAGAAACGCTAGGAGAAAATATAAGCTTTTGAAAAATGTTTTAATGATAAAAAATTATTAATCAAAACAAAAAATGTCTTAATGATAAAAATTATTAATCAAAACAAAACAAAGTTTGATTTGATTTAGTCAAGTCAAAACAAAACAAAAATTATTAATCAAAACTATTAAATAGCTCACAAATTGAAATGGAATGATAGTTTTTAATAAGTAAATTAAAAAGAATTTTAATAAGATACTCAAAGTTTCAAAGGCAAGCAATAGGGGAATCTGAGAAACAAGTATTTAAAAAATATCAAAGATAGTTATCATTTATACTGATAATTTTGAGGTTATTTGAGCAAATTACTTTATTTGGATCAAAATAATTGGCAATATCATTTCAAATAAATTTTATTTTATTTAATTTATTTATTTTTTTTAACGTTTATTTATTTTTGGGGCAGAGAGAGACAGAGCATGAACGGGGGAGGGGCAGAGAGAGAGGGAGACACAGAATCGGAAACAGGCTCCAGGCTCTGAGCCATCAGCCCAGAGCCCGACGCGGGGCTCGAGCTCACAGACCGCGAGATCGTGACCTGGCTGAAGTCGGACGCTTAACCGACTGCGCCACCCAGGCGCCCCTCAAATAAATTTTAAAAGGCAAGGGAATGACTGTTTCATTCTAGTATCTTCAATTGTGGTATTATGAAAAAGAAAGGGACGTAAGAGTAGAGAGCAACACACCTAGTGCTGCTGTTAAATTCTGTGGTTCTCTTGGAGAGAGAGCAACTTTCTGTCAGGGAGATCATGACCAGGAGTTTCAGTCGGCGGGGGGGAACCAAGGAAGCAATGGTTCACAATGGAACATGGTGGCAGAAAGTCACATTGTGACAGGAGACACATAGGATTTCTCCTCCCACACATTCTCAATATATACTAGAGGAAACCGAACCGTGAAAAATCTGAGTCTGAGTTCATTGATACTTCGGAAGATTTTAAATAACTAGTAGGGATATGGTAGGTTTTTAACACCTGTTTGGATGGATGGTAGAATGAATAAATAGCTACTGAGGTTGAAAAAAATCTGTTAATATGCTTCTTAACTAAAGATACGCTTTTCAGTATTCATCACAGCCTTTCAACAAGTAATATCTGTGTGCTATATAAGTAAGTTTTAAACTTTCTCACAGATGTCTGCTTTTTATCTGTTACAATGAGGTGTGTTAGGTAAGTAACTAAATACTAACAAAGAATCATTCTTTACATTAAAGTAGTACTTGCTCAAACAGATCAAAATATGTTTCATTTATTTACTCTACCATTGAGTTTTAAAAATTTCTTGACAATATTCTCAGTGGTGTTACTCAAATGGTTAATTGTTATATTAAGTATTTGACTTAATGTGCATTTATATTGTTTTCAATTTCATGATACTTCTTGGTGTTTTCTAAGGATTAATTACCATTTTCATGACAAAATAGCTAAGCAATTTCTGATATATTTAAGTGCAGCTAGTACTTGTATTTTCTTCAACATTTTTCTTTTAACTCTTACACAGTAATGATGATCACAACATTAATGATGATGCTTTTCTATTATATGATTGCTTCTCTCAAAAGCCCATTCTTATTGAGCTTTTGCAGATTTTACAGGCTGTGTCCTGGGTATTGGGATAAGAGATATATGGCATACATTAGTAACATAGTGATATTTACCAAATGATTGGCCAACTACTTTGGGTTTCATTTTTATGTTGGGTCGATATTCTGTTTAAATCAATTACTGACACTTATATAATCATAAAATACAGTCCTAAGGAAATAAACCTAAATGTTAGTGTACTGTGTTATTTAAGTTCATTTGACCAAAAATTGCCTTTATTATTTTAAATGAATGTAATGCTCATATTTTAATATCAAGATGTAAAAAGTAATATCTTATTTAAAAGATTTAAATTTATTTTTAAGTTACTTTATTGTGCAGTATGAAAAGAGTTTGCATTGCACTTTAAAATTAATCTATTTGCCAATATCTATTGTTTTCTGAGTTGTTCATTTTAGCCATTCTGACAGGTGTGAGGTGGTATCTCATTGTGGTTTTGATTTGTATTTCCCTCATGATGAGTGATGTTGAGCATCTTTTCCTGTGTCTGTTAGTCATCTGGATGTCTTCTTTGGAAAAGTGTCTATTCATGTTTTCTGCCCATTTCTTCACTGGGTTATTTGTTTTTTGGGTGTTGAGTTTGGTGAATTCTTTATAGATTTTGGATACTAACCATTTTTCTGATATGTCATTTGCAAATATCTTCTTCCATTACTCCGGGTGACTTTTAGTTTTGTTGAATGTTTCCGTCACTGTGCAGAAGGTCCCAATAGTTCCATTTTTGCTTTTATTTCCCTTGTCTCCAGAGACATGCCAACCAAGAAGTTGCTGTGGCTGATGTTAAAGAGGTTGTTGCCTGTTTTCTCCTGTAGGATTTTGATGGTGACCTTTTTCACATTTGGGTCTGTGGAATGTGTTTTTGTGTGTGGTGTAAGAAAGCAGTCCAGTTTCATTCTTCTGCATGTCGCTATCCAGTTTTTCCAGCACGATTTGTTGAAGAGACTGTCTTTTTTTTCCTTTGGATACTCTTTCCTGCTTTGCGGAAGATTATGCGGCGATATATTTGTGGGTCCATTTCTGGGTTCTCTATTCCTTTGAACTATGTGTCTGTTTTTGTGCCATTACCATACTGTATTGATGATTACAGCTTTTTTTTTTTAATGTTTATTTACTTTTGAGACAGAGAGAGACAGAGCATGAAAGGTGCAGGGTCAGAGAGAGAGAGGGAGACACAGAATCTGAAACAGGCTCCAGGCCCTGAGCTGTCAGCACAGAGCCCCACATGGGGCTCGACCTCACCGACTGTGAGACCATGACCTGAGCTGAAGTCGGACGCTTAACGGACTGAGCCACCCAGGTGCCCCGATGATTACAGCTTTATGGAAAGAGCCCAAATGTCCATTGACTGACAAATGGATACAGAAGATGTGGTATATATGTACAATGGAATACTACTTAGCAATGAAAAGGAATGAAATATTGCCATTTGCAACAATGTGGATGGAAATAGAGTATATTATGCTAAGTGAAATAAATCAAAGATAAATATCATATGATTTCACTCATACATGGAATTTAAGAAACACAACAGACGAACATAAGAGAAGGGAAGGAAAAATTGGATAAAAACAGATAGGGAGGCAAAGCATAAGGCACTCTTAAAAGCAGAGAACAAACTAAGGGTTGCTAGAGGGGATATATCTGGGCAGATGGGTTAAATGGGTGATGGACATTAAGGAAGGCACTTTTTGGAATAAACACTGGGTGTCATATTGAAGAGATGAATCACTCCTGAAGGCTACACTGTATGTTAACCAACTTGAATTTAAATTAATATATATATAAATAATATATTAATAATTATATATATTTATATATAAAGTAAAATTAATCTATTTGAGCTATTTCATTTTGACTTACATAAATAAATAGTTTCAAATAATATTTTCGTTAATCTTTTTGTGGTATAACTTACATACCATAAAATTTATTCATCTTAAGTTGTCTCAGCTTGTAGTACAAGAAGGCAGTGAAAGAGGATGAGATGGAGCTGAGAACTAACTGACAATATTCAGAAGATCAGATAAAACTCAAAGAACACATCCTAGCACACAGTAACTGTTACTATTATTTATTTTCACTTTTTCAATAGTCTTATGAAGACTCGATGATGACTGAATTCAGAATTAGTATTGAGTTAAATTTCATGATAGCATGGATGAGTTCTTCCTTATTTTTTTAATGGGCTATAGTCACTAACCCAATGTCTGTTCAAAGCACTCCTGTCAATAGATATATTATTTTCTCAGAAATTCTAATCTGCTGTTAAAATTTTTGGATGCCAATTCCAATTTAAATTCCAACCAATGGTGAAATATAGATGCATGGGGATTATGATACTTTATTTCTGTGATAGAGGTCTTTTTACCCTTCAGATTTTGGAGCCCAATTTTTCAGCTGCATTATTTTTTGTTTGGTAACAGCTTTCATGTAAATTGGGGTTGAGATATCAAATATAAGAACTGTCTAGCTATAGACTTTTTCAGATCCTGGATTAAGAAAAGTGCTTTTGTGATAATTGATCACATCTGGCAGTGCCACTTACATCACTTTACATGTGTAGAGTAATAAGTAGATTGAAAAAGCAGCAAAAGAATTTTGCCTTCCGGTCACATCTCAAGTGAATACATTTCTAAACAAGCAATACACATTTGAGAGCTATGTTTGTAATGTCTGATTTCCCATAAAATAAAGTCTTAACATCTCCATCTGCTTTTTGCAATCAAGAATTAGAGACATGTATAGAGTGAGCAAAATAGAAATATCATCTAAATATATTCTGTAACAATATCAGAATCACCTTGAACTGTGTTATGTTGGAAGTTCTTATTTATTGTGCCTCAATTGCTCCATTTTGACATTCAGAAAATAACTTGAAGTTAACCGTATTAATATTTTTAGTAATATTATTTTCTTCTTTTCTGTATCTCTCCACATGTAGGTGGACATCTTTAGTCATTCATAAATTCTTACACTATGACCCTGAAGATGAATATGTATGCCAGTTATGCTCACAAAATTTAGAAAAGTTATCACGTAAATATCACATAATTTATTTCCTACTTTTATTTAATAACTTGAAATAATTTAATTACATCCTTCAGGAATCTTGTACTTAAAAAATGTAAGAACGTACCATTATGCTCTAGATACTGAAAGAAGGAAGCTACAGAATACATTATGAAAAGTAATGATGTTTTGACTAAAGAAAAAATCAGCGAAAGGAAGGATGTGCCAGTGTTTTTTTAATTTTTCTTTATTTAGTTAGCATGTATTTATGAAATACTTATGATGTACCAGGCATGGTAAAAGTTTATAGAGATACATTAAAAAATGAGAAAACACATTTTGCTCACTGTGATGGTTAATTTTATGTGTCAGCTTGACTGAACTAAGAGATGCCCCAAAAGCTGGTAAAATGTTATTTCTGGGTGTTTCTGTGAGAGTGTCTCTGGAAAAGATTAGAATTTGAGTTGGTCGATTGAGTAACAAAGATCACTCTCACCAGTGCACTGGGCATCATCCAAACCCTTGAAGACCTGAACAGAACAAAAAGGTGAGGAGCAAATTTGCTCTCTTTTGTTTGAGCTCAGATATCTGTCTTCTGCCTTAAAAACCCTGATTCCCAGACCTTTGGTCTCACTGAATATACCACCATCTTTCCTGATTCTTCAGCTTGGAGATAGCAGATCATAGGATCTTGGCCTCCATAATAGCATGAAAAAAATCCTGTAATAAATCTCCTTTTATATACATATCCGTATATATTCTACTCGTTCTGCTTCTCTGGAGAACCCTGGCTAATACAGAATTTGGCATTGACAGCAGTTCTAAAAGAACAGAATTTTTTGGATGAATTTTCCAAATTGGTTCTGGGGGTTCTGGAATTGGTTCTCTCATCTGATTAGATTTAAACATGCAAATGATTCTATGCACTGATAGTTCATAGTGTGAACTGTTTATAGAGATATGCAAAAATATCTGCACTGATTACCCCTGGTCAACTACTTATAAGAAACAAGGAGCTATGTGACTCTGCATGTAAGACTTCGGAACATTTTTGGAAAACTAGGAATATACTGGTATTGGTTGGTTGCTCATATCACTGAGCAAAGTGTTGAAAGAAAAGGATGAACTCAGGGATTCAAATTCCCAGTTCAGGGACCTTGTAAATGACCTCAGGTCTTGTATGTGTGCCCCGAAGGAGAGCCTTAGCTCTCGTAGCCATAGGGCTGACAATGTTGAAAATTACCTAATCCTGCTGTTGGCTAAAAGTGAGGGTATTGAGTGAGAAAGAATGGGATATGTAGGAGGAAAGACCCTAATGACAGTGAGGACAATGAGCCCTTAAATTCTGATGACTCTTCTTTGCCAGCAATAAAGGTCTCTCCACATTCAGTGGAAGTGGTCTGGTAATCCTGGATTTTCAACTTTTCTTTTAAACTCCTGGACTCAGAGACCACTATCTGCACACCCCTTTTACATGATAATTAACTGGAATGCTGAACATTCAGTGTTTAGTTAGTACATAGTTGTTTATCCTTTGATTAAAGATAGAAAAAGAAAATTTTTAGTATCTGATCCTATTAACATCTAACAATACTAAATAGGTGGATGAGTGAATAACACCTAACAATACAGAAATATATACTTCATTCTGCTAGAAAATCCGAATAAATTTGCATTTCATTAAGAAATCACAAATAATTAGGACACTTGACTGCCATAATATTTAATTACCATTTGTGAGTATAGAGTAAATTATAGCTGAATAAATATTTGGATTCTTATTTTAGAATTTCATTTCTCAACATTAGGATTTATGCCACTCTTTAGCTAAAGACTTGGTTAGAGGAAACAAAAAGTAGAAAGACTTCCAATTAATTACCATATTGGTAAATCAAGTAGACAGAAGGAAAAAAAAGAAAAGAACCTGTTATGTAATTTGTTCTTTTTTGGTTGGGTAGAAAAGATAAAAGAAATGCTTTGAAGAGTTTTACTTATAGCTGGAATTTAGGAATAGAAATCATACAGGGTGCCTGGGTGGCTCAGTCAGTTAAGCATCTGACTTCGGCTCAGGTCATGATCTCATGGTCTGTAAGGTGTTTTTTTTTTTTTTTTTTTTTTTTTTTTGGTTTCCAAGAGTGTGTTTTATTTCTTTAGCATTAATTTCCATATTGCAATTGGTAGATGTACTCAAAGGTACCTTATGAAAAAGTATATAAATCAAAACTTATGATAAAATATACTATGGCACCTATTTGCAATCATACCTTAAGAAATTTTTACATATTTATAATAGATAAAGCAGAGCCTTGTCAGATTATTAGGCAGAAGAGTTTTCCCATTATAGCTCTCTTGACAAATCTGTAGTCAAAATAAATTATAGGTACATTAAGGAAATCTGAGTGATGTTACATTGTTGTGCTTTGTTGTGGTATATCTTGTTTTTTTTTTTTTTATGAAATTTATTGACAAATTGGTTTCCATACAACACCCAGTGCTCATCCCAAAAGGTGCCCTCCTCAATACCTATCACCCACCCTCTCCTCCCTCCCACCCCCCATCAACCCTCAATTTGTTCTCAGTTTTTAAGTCTCTTATGCTTTGGCTCTCTCCCATTCTAACCTCTTTTTTTTTTTTTTTCTTCCCCTCCCCCATGGGTTCCTGTGAAGTTTCTCAGGATCCACATAAGAGTGAAACCATATGGTATCTGTCGTTCTCTGTATGGCTTATTTCACTTAGCATCACACTCTCCAGTTCCATCCACGTTGCTACAAAAGGCCATATTTCATTTTTTCTCATTGCCACGTAATATTCCATTGTGTATATAAACCACAATTTCTTTATCCATTCATCAGTTGATGGACATTTAGGCTCTTTCCATAATTTGGCGATTGTTGAGAGTGCTGCTATGAACATTGGGGTACAAGTGGCCCTATGCATCAGTGCTCCTGTATCCCTTGGATAAATTCCTAGCAGTGCTATTGCTGGGTCATAGGGTAGGTCTATTTTTAATTTTCTGAGGAACCTCCACACTGCTTTCCAGAGCGGCTGCACCAATTTGCATTCCCACCAACAGTGCAAGAGGGTTCCCGTTTCTCCACATCCTCTCCAGCATCTATAGTCTCCTGATTTGTTCATTTTGGCCACTCTGACTGGCGTGAGGTGATACCTGAGTGTGGTTTTGATTTGTATTTCCCTGATAAGGAGCGACGCTGAACATCTTTTCATGTGCCTGTGGGCCATCCAGATGTCTTCTTTAGAGAAGTGTCTATTCATGTTTTCTGCCCATTTCTTCACTGGGTTATTTGTTTTTTGGGTGTGGAGTTTGGTGAGCTCTTTATAGATTTTGGAGACTAGCCCTTTGTCTGATATGTCATTTGCGAATATCTTTTCCCATTCCGTTGGTTGCCTTTTAGTTTTGTTGGTTGTTTCCTTTGCTGTGCAGAAGATTTTTATCTTCATAAGGTCCCAGTAATTCACTTTTGCTTTTAATTCCCTTGCCTTTGGGGATGTGTCGAGTAAGAGATTGCTACGGCTGAGGTCAGAGAGGTCTTTTCCTGCTTTCTCCTCTAAGGTTTTGATGGTTTCCTGTCTCACATTTAGGTCCTTTATCCATTTTGAGTTTATTTTTGTGAATGGTGTGAGAAAGTGGTCTAGTTTCAACCTTCTGCATGTTGCTGTCCAGTTCTCCCAGCACCGTTTGTTAAAGAGGCTGTCTTTTTTCCATTGGATGTTCTTTCCTGCTTTGTCAAAGATGAGTTGGCCATACATTTGTGGGTCTAGTTCTGGGGTTTCTATTCTATTCCATTGGTCTATGTGTCTGTTTTGGTGCCAATACCATGCTGTCTTGATGATGACAGCTTTGTAGTAGAGGCTAAAGTCTGGGATTGTGATGCCTCCTGCTTTGGTCTTCTTCTTCAAAATTACTTGGGCTATTCGGGGCCTTTTGTGGTTCCATATGAATTTTAGGATGGCTTGTTCTAGTTTCGAGAAGAATGCTGGTGCAATTTTGATTGGGATTGCATTGAATGTGTAGATAGCTTTGGGTAGTATTGACATTTTGACAATATTTATTTTTCCAATCCATGAGCAGGGAATGTCTTTCCATTTCTTTAAATCTTCTTCAATTTCCTTCATAAGCTTTCTATAGTTTTCAGCATACAGATCCTTTACATCTTTGGTTAGATTTATTCCTAGGTATTTTATGCTTCTTGGTGCAATTGTGAATGGGATCAGTTTCTTTATTTGTCTTTCTGTTGCTTCATTGTTAGTGTATAAGAATGCAACTGATTTCTGTACATTGATTTTGTATCCTGCAACTTTGCTGAATTCCTGTATCAGTTCTAGCAGACTTTTGGTGGAGTCTATCGGATTTTCCATGTATAATATCATGTCATCTGCAAAAAGCGAAAGCTTGACTTCATCTTTGCCAATTTTGATGCCTTTGATTTCCTTTTGTTGTCTGATTGCTGATGCTAGAACTTCCAGCACTATGTTAAACAGCAGCGGTGAGAGTGGGCATCCCTGTCGTGTTCCTGATCTCCGGGAAAAAGCTCTCAGTTTTTCCCCGTTGAGGATGATGTTAGCTGTGGGCTTTTCATAAATGGCTTTTATGATCTTTAAGTATGTTCCTTCTATCCCGACTTTCTCAAGGGTTTTTATTAAGAAAGGGTGCTGGATTTTGTCGAAGGCCTTTTCTGCATCGATTGACAGGATCATATGGTTCTTCTCTTTTTTTTTGTTAATGTGATGTATCACGTTGATTGATTTGCGAATGTTGAACCAGCCCTGCATCCCAGGAATGAATCCCACTTGATCATGGTGAATAATTCTTTTTATATGCCATTGAATTCGATTTGCTAGTATCTTATTGAGAATTTTTGCATCCATATTCATCAGGGATATTGGACTGTAGTTCTCTTTTTTTACTGGGTCTCTGTCTGGTTTAGGAATCAAAGTAATACTGGCTTCATAGAATGAGTCTGGCAGTTTTCCTTCCCTTTCTATTTCTTGGAATAGCTTGAGAAGGATAGGTATTATCTCTGCTTTAAACGTCTGGTAGAACTCCCCTGGGAAGCCATCTGGTCCTGGACTCTTATTTGTTGGGAGATTTTTGATAACCGATTCAATTTCTTCGCTGGTTATGGGTCTGTTTAAGCTTTCTATTTCCTCCTGATTGAGTTTTGGAAGAGTGTGGTTGTTCAGGAATTTGTCCATTTCTTCCAGGTTGTCCAGTTTGTTGGCATATAATTTTTCATAGTATTCCCTGATAATTGTTTGTATCTCTGAGGGATTGGTTGTAATCATTCCATTTTCATTCATGATTTTATCTATTTGGGTCATCTCCCTTTTCTTTTTGAGAAGCCTGGCTAGAGGTTTGTCAATTTTGTTTATTTTTTCAAAAAACCAACTCTTGGTTTCGTTGATCTGCTCTACAGTTTTTTTAGTTTCTATATTGTTTATTTCTGCCCTGATCTTTATTATTTCTCTTCTTCTGCTGGGCTTAGGCTGCCTTTGCTGTTCTGCTTCTAGTTCCTTTAGGTGTGCTGTTAGATTTTGTATTTGGGATTTTTCTTGTTTCTTGAGATAGGCCTGGATTGCAATGTATTTTCCTCTCAGGACTGCCTTTGCTGCGTCCCAAAGCGTTTGGATTGTTGTATTTTCATTTTCATTTGTTTCCATATATTTTTAAATTTCTTCTCTAATTGCCTGGTTGACCCACTCATTCGTTAGTAGGGTGTTCTTTAACCTCCATGCTTTTGGAGGTTTTCCAGACTTTTTTCTGTGGTTGATTTCAAGCTTCATAGCATTGTGGTCTGAAAGTAAGCATGGTATAATTTCAATTCTTGTAAACTTATGAAGGGCTGTTTTGTGACCCAGCATATGATCTATCTTGGAGAATGTTCCATGTGCACTCGAGAAGAAAGTATATTCTGTTGCTTTGGGATGCAGAGTTCTAAATATATCTGTCAAGTCCATCTGATCCAATGTGTCATTCAGGGCCCTTGTTTCTTTATTGACCGTGTGTCTAGATGATCTATCCATTTCTGTAAGTGGTGTATTAAAGTCCCCTGCAATTACCACATTCTTATCAATAAGGTTGCTTATGTTTATGAGTAATTGTTTTATATATTTGGGGGCTCCGGTATTCGGCGCATACACATTTATAATTGTTAGCTCTTCCTGATGGATAGACCCTGTAACTATTATATAATGTCCTTCTTCATCTCCTGTTACAGCCTTTAATTTAAAGTCTAGTTTGTCTGATATAAGTATGGCTACTCCAGCTTTCTTTTGGCTTCCAGTCGCATGATAAATAGTTCTCCATCCCCTCACTCTCAATCTAAAGGTGTCCTCAGGTCTAAAATGAGTCTCTTGTAGACAGCAAATAGATGGGTCTTGTTTTTTTATCCATTCTGATACCCTATGTCTTTTGGTTGGCGCATTTAATCCATTTACATTCAGTGTTATTATAGAAAGATACGGGTTTAGAGTCATTGTGATGTCTGTATGTTTTATGCTTATAGTGATGTCTCTGGGACTTTGTCTCACAGGGTCCCCTTAGGATCTCTTGTAGGGATGGTTTAGTGGTGACAAATTCCTTCAGTTTTTGTTTGTTTGGGAAGACCTTTATCTCTCCTTCTATTCTAAATGACAGACTTGCTGGATAAAGGATTCTTGGCTGCATATTTTTTCTGTCTAGCACCCTGAAAATCTCGTGCCAATTCTTTCTGGCCTGCCAAGTTTCAAAAGAGAGATTAGTCACGAGTCTTATAGGTCTCCCTTTTTATGTGAGGGCATGTTTACCCCTTGCTGCTTTCATAATTTTCTCTTTATCCTTGTATTTTGCCAGTTTCACTATGATATGTCGTGCAGAAGATCGATTCAAGTTACGTCTGAAGGGAGTTCTCTGTGCCTCTTGGATTTCAATGCCTTTTTCCTTTCCCAGTTCAGGGAAGTTCTCAGCTATTATTTCTTCAAGTACCCCTTCAGCACCTTTCCCTCTCTCTTCCTCCTCTGGGATACCAATTATGCGTATATTATTTCTTTTTAGTGTATCACTTAATTCTCTAATTTTCCCCTCATACTCCTGGATTTTTTTATCTCTCTTTTTCTCAGCTTCCTCTTTTTCCATAACTTTATCTTCTAGTTCACCTATTCTCTCCTCTGCCTCTTCAAGCCGAGCTGTGGTGGTTTCCATTTTGTTATGCATTTCGTTTAAAGGTTTTTCAGCTCCTCGTGACTGTTCCTTAGTCCCTTGATCTCTGTAGCAAGAGATTCTCTGCTGTCCTGTATACTGTTTTCAAGCCCAGCGATTAATTTTATGACTATTATTCTAAATTCACTTTCTGTTATGTTATTTAAGTCCTTTTTGATCAGTTCATTAGCTGTTGTTATTTCCTGGAGATTCTTCTGAGGGGAATTCTTCCGCTTGGTCATTTTGGATAGTCCCTGGCGTGGTGAGGACCTGCAGGGCACTTGCCCTGTGCTGTGGTGTATAACTGGAGTTGGTGGGCGGGGCCGCAGTCAGACCTGATGTCTGCCCCCAGCCCACCGCTGGGGCCACAGTCAGACTGGTGTGTGCCTTCTCTTCCCCTCTCCTAGGGGCGGGATTCACTGTGGGGTGGTGTGGCTCGTCTGGGCTACTTGCACCCTGCCAGGCTTGTGAAGCTGGGGATCTGGCGTATTAGCTGGGGTGGGTAGGCAAGGTGCTCGGGGGCAGGAGGGGCAGGCTTAGATCGCTTCTCCTTAGGTGATCCACTTCAGGAGGGGCCCAGTGGCAGCGGGAGGGAGCCAGATCCGCTGCCGGAGGTTTGGCTCCGCAGAAGCGCAGAGTTGGGTGTTTGCGCGGAGCGAGCAAGTTCCCTGGCAGGAACCAGTTCCCTTTGGGATTTCGGCTGGGGGATGGGCGGGGGAGATGGCGCTGGCGAGCGCCTTTGTTCCCCACCAAACTGAGCTCTGTTGTCAGGGGGCTCAGCAGCTCTCCCTCCCTTTGTCCTCCAGCCTTCCGGCTTTCCGAGCAGAGCTGTTAACTTATGACCTCCCAGACGCTAAGTCGCGCTTGTTGTGGGAACACAGTCCGTCAGGCCCCTCCGCTTTTGCAAGCCAGACTCGGGGGCTCTGCTTGGCCGGCGAGCCGCCCCTCCGCCCCGGCTCCCTCCCGCCAGTCCGTGGAGCGCGCACCGCCTCGCCGCCCTTCCTACCCTCTTCCGTGGGCCTCTCGTCTGCGTTTGGCTCCGGCGACTCCGTTCTGCTAATCCTCTGGCGGTTTTCTGGGTTATTTAGGCAGATGTAGATGGAATCTAAGTGATTAGCAGGACGTTGGTGAGCCCAGCGTCCTCCTAAGCCGCCATCTTGCCGCAACGCCGGTCCATGGTCTGTAAATTTAAGCCCTATGTCAGTCTCAGAGCCTGGAGCCTGTTTCAGATTTTGTGTATCCCTCTGCCCCCTCTCCGCTCACAATCTGTCTCTCTGTCTCTCTCTCTCTATCAAAAATAAATACACATTAAAAAAAAATAAAACACTTCCATTATTCTCCCATTCATGACAGTTAAATATATTTTTATTTCAAAACCTTCTTTTATAAAACTGTCTTCTTGTTGCCTGCTTTTAGCTAAAATCTCTGTCAAGTATAATCTTTCTAATACTGAGATACCAAATACTAAACAAGATGGTTACCAAGCTTCCTTATAAGCTTATAGAATCCATATGACACAATGTACCAATGAGGAGGAGAACACTCTTTCATGAAAATAAGCTAAGAAAGAAAAATGCAAGAGGCCATAACATTTAGGTAAGGTGCTGAAAGTTCTTGGTCCCTTTTGGTAGGTCAAATTCTTCCAGGTAGCAACCATTGTCCTTTTCTCTCACTGATGAAACGTAAACCTATAGGTGATTGTCTTCTTTGACCATGAGCTTATGCCTGATTGTTCTCTAGTAAATAGAGTAGGACTGGACAGAAAAACTTGTGAGGAAATTAAGCTTATCTTCAGAGCCTACGCTTGTTCCTTTCTTATTCTTTCAGAGACCCAGGGCCATGGTGCCTGGCTCATTTGCCTTTGCTCCCAGCCACAAATCAGGTGTAAAGAAGTTCTACTTAGGGATGCAACTGATTCCGGGGATGGTTTCATTTGATGTTTACATGTAAGAGAAGTGATCAGTCAAGTAGTTTGTTACACTTCACCAAGATCTCTCTAAGGTGGGAATCGTCATAGGATTATCGCTGAGGTCTCAAAGTGTCTGTCAATTTTTCAGACTAAACATAGGCACTCTGAGTTTCCTTAAATTCTCTTACCTTATTAGCTTTACTGTGAGCTACTGTAAATATTAAAACTATTATTGTAAGCAGTGGAGACACAGCAGCCTGTGCATCTTTCTAATCCATAATGATGCTTGGGAGGAGGAAACATTGCTGCTTCATGTTAATTGTGATGAATTTAAATATACTCTGGGGATTTCCATTGTGTTTTCCCCCAAAATGCACATGAAGTCAGTGTTTTGTTTTTTTGAAATGAGAAAAGAACCCATCACGTTTTGTGACTGCTGTGATAAAATTTATTTTGATCATCCTTGCTGTCCTTTTTCATCATTCTGAAAAATACAAAACAAAACAAAATGCTTAGTTAGGATCTCTTAAAAGAACTTTCACAGCAGGATCCTGTTGCAGAGACCTCTAATGAGAAATTTGAGTAAATGATTTGCAGAGTTACAACTTTAGAACTATATTTATACCTAGAATGACATGTAACTTCTCAGTTATGAACCACAGAAACATGTTTATAGGCCTGGAGATGAAGTAAATTAAAAAAAAACACTTTTTTCTTAAATAAAAACAAAATTCACATATATAAACAAAAATACAAGGTCCATGAAATGAGGAAAACTTCCAGGCTTATTTACCCATGTATGTTCAGCTCCTATCTTACATCTGACACATAGTGAGTCCTTGATAAACGCTTATGAATAAATGAATGAGTTTAGTCATCTGCAGCAATAGGATATTCACTCAGAGCGCTGATGAACAGAAAATTCCTTACTGCATTTTCAATCAAGGAACTAATGCATAATATATAATTACAGAGGAGTTAACTATAATTAATGCAAAGGAAAACTCCGTCATAATTGTGTAATGACTTGCCTGACCCACATGGTGACATAAAATATCAAAGTTGAAAGTAAAAGTCTGTAAATATTTCACCAGCTATGGCCATGAAAGGGATTGTTCTTATTCTTTCAAAAGAAATATCTCTAGATAGGCAAAGAAAAGTCCTCCATCTGACTGTAAGACTTGAAGAACATATCCCTTAAGAATATTCAGTACTCCAAGGTATTAGACATTTCTTGAACTAAAGACCTAGGATGAGTGTGCTCTCTCTCTCTCTTATTGTAAATCTCATGGCTATCTTGAGAACCAGTCAGCATAAGAGTAAGAAATTCTGAACCCAAATCTTTACTTTCTTTTTCTTTTTTCAAAAATTTATGCCAAACACTTACCTAATCAGGCCCTTTGCCCATGGAGTAGATGGAGTAATCAGGTCCTTCAGCTCTTAGCTACTCAGTGAGGTCTCCCTTGATACCCTATTGAAAGTGAATTTTTCCCCAGTCAATCGTCATTAGAGCTAATACTTCCTGGCATGCATCACCCTAAAATTACTTTGTTTATTGCCTTTTATCCCTTCCCCTTCCTAACTAACTCAAGTGAATGCTTTATGAGGGAAGAAATATAACCTGCTTTTTTCACCATAGTACCTCTGGCACCTAGAACAGTATCTAGCATATAATAAAACCTTATTGACTCCCTACTTTTTGATTAAATGATTGAATGAACGTTCTATGAATCCGCTCATCTTTAATTTGATCTCCTGAACTGCCTTCCTTAGTAACAGCTCTGCTCAAAACCTACCTCTTAACTCAAACAAATCTCCCAGTGATGATGTAATCATTAATACTCATGCATTCACATAATTGTTCTGGATGAGAAGGCAGAGGTAGTAGGTGTTAGTTTAATCATGGAGAGAGAATTACTTTAGGCAAACTTATGAATTTAAATTTCTCAATTTAAAGATCCAATAACCAGAGACTGAGCAGCTATGACTTTATAAGGCTCAGTCAAATGAATTAGTCTTTTTCTTTGACTTCTGGCATTATATAAAGAAAAATTCTTTTGGCCAGGCTATTACCTGTAAAGTAATCAGATCTGGTAGATATCATTTGACCAAACTATTTTTGTACAAATGGAGTTTGTTTTTTTTTTTAATTTTTTTTTCAACATTTATTTATTTTTGGGACAGAGAGAGACAGAGCATGAACAGGGGAGGGAGAGAGAGAGAGGGAGACACAGAATCGGAAACAGGCTCCAGGCTCTGAGCCATCAGCCCAGAGCCTGAGGCGGGGCTCGAACTCACGGACCGCGAGATCGTGACCTGAGCTGAAGTCGGACGCTTAACCGACTGCACCACCCAGGCGCCCCCGGAGTTTTTTGCTCTTCGTGGTTGTGGTCTGGTGGTGGTGATCAGCCATGGTTGCGGTATGGCTGAAAGGAGAAGAAAGGAGGGAAGGCAAATGGGAATTATGTTGTGGAATGTGACACTTGCCATCCTCACTTATGGGTAAAAGTCTCTACATCTCCGAGGGAGATGCTCTTTTCTGGGAAATCATTTTAGTTCCACACATATGTGATGAACACTTGCTACATGTTCAGTTACAGAGAATTCAGGATGAATAATTTTCAGCTCTTTCTGTAAGTAGCTAACAATAAAGGAAGGAAATTAGTGGGAGAATGCAGTTCTGAGTTGGATAGGAAAGAAATTTTGAATTAGGTGAGAGTATGGATTTATGTAATTATGATATGGGATTGGGCATTTATTACTGAAGTGAGATTTTTCTTGGTAGTAAAAGTGCCTAAAGAACTTTTTATGATCTAATAATGAGAAAAAAAAAATCTGTGTGGCTTTCCTGAGACTTCATCAAGAGGATAAGATAGAGTCTACACCTTCAGTCAAAGAGAAAAGATGTCTTTTGTTTGTTTGTTGCTAAATTTTTACTTTCACCACGATGAATTCAGCTCATTTTAAGTGCAGGTTACAGTGAGATAATGCACACGAGAAAAGTAGGAGTAAGTGACCAAGTGATCTCAGAGAGATATAGAGATTGGGATGGTAGAAGGAAGTCCTTTTATTTTATGAAATAAAGATGAGCAATTGAAACTTTGGCTAAAGCAAGAAATCACTAAAAAGGAGTATGTACTTATTCTAAAAATTCTAGCTTTTTTTAAATGTAAATACACGTTTATACCCATATCTTCTCGTGGAGCTCCACAGCCTTTTCTTTAAGTATACATCTGCTAATTGGAGTTTTTGTGATATTTTTATAGAATCCATAAAATTACATTATGTATTTACATTAAATACATAAGTTATCATTTGTAATTTCTGTTTTAATTTTTTGAATGGAGCAAGAACTTAAATACCTTCTTGAGGCATACTGAGTGAAGACTTTTTCTACTTTTTAAAAAAAAATTTTCTCCGTCCTTTGTAGTTTCACACTCTTATTTAACTGTAAGGTTGTAATGCATCTTTGTCAAGTATTTCCAAAGCATTCAAATTAAATTCCATAGAAAAAGCCTTTCTGACTATATGCTATTTTACTTCATCAATTTACATAATAATTGCATTATGTACTTGCAAAAGGTAAGTACAACCAGCATAAAAAGGCTAGAGAAACAACACAAAGCACTTTAAGCAAACCTATAAACCTAAATGGCAGAACTGTTGGAGCACAAGAGGTTATTAAACAGAAGTGTTTCAAATGCCACGAGAGAGAATTAATCAGTATGTTTTAGAGCAGGATGGGAATTATTGGCTAAGGCAATGGGTTTGTAAATTGGAAATCAATTAAAAGAGCTTTTATTCTAGCTCCTGATGGCTGTCCAATTCCAGGTGACCCTTGACATCCCAGCTGCACTTCCTGCAATGGAGCTCAGAAAAATAACCCAAACTCTTTAAAACACATTCCCTCCCTTGTTTATGCTGACTCAAGTAGTATCTGTCAAATAGATCCTTAAGAAACACTGGCAAGTCCTAGACTGGGTCCAATAGTTAGATTAGCATATTTGTTCTTCAAAGCTTTGGTCAAACTCTAGTATGGCTTTTCAATTCCAAATAATTTAAGATCAATATTGTTTTTTTATTTATGTCTGAATATTCTTTCCAATATGTAAAGGATGACTTCATGTTTGATATAGTAATCAATACTGAGAGAATATCTAGTTTGGAAAGGTAGGGAGTGCCTGGGTGGCTCAGTTGAGCTTCCTAGACTTTGGCTCAAGTTGTGAACTCACAGTACGTGGGTTCAAGCCCCTCATTGGGTTCTGCACTGACAGCAAGAGCCTGCTTCAGATCCTCTGCCTCTCTCTCTCTCTGCTCCTCCCCTGTTCTCTCTCCCAAAAATAAACATTTTTTAAAATTTTTGAAAAGAATAAAAGGTAGGTTTTTTCTTTCTTCAGACCAAGCATCAGAATAATTTCTCAGTTAAATTGTTTAAATAATTTTAAGTTTATTTATGTATTTTAAGAGAGAAAGAGTACACACAAGCAGGGGAGGGGCAGAGAGACAGGAAAGAGAATCCCAAGCAGGTTCCGTGCCATCAGTACAGACCCCAGCATGGGGCTTGAACCCTCGAACTGTGAGATCATGACCTGCACTGAAATCAAGAGTTGGATGCTTAACCCACTGAGCCACCCAGGTGCCCGTAAATAATTTTGATGATCAATCTAACAAATGCTTTAAGAAAAAAATTTTTGCAGTTAAATTGAGTATGTATTGTTTCCTCCAACAGGTTCTCAATTCCAAAATTGGTATTTTGGGATTTCATAAATTGATTGTGTTCTTTTGGTGTACAGCTTCAATTTTTTTTTTTTTTTCATTTATTGCTTGCCCTCATTCGTTGATCCTCTGGAAGTCTTTATTCTATGCCTGAATCCAAAAGATATTTCTCAATATGTATATAACCTTTGTTTTTCCAGAAAGCATTGTTTCTGTTGTATTATTTTTATCCAAAATAAAGTGAAGCCCACGTAAATGATCAACTCATAACACTGAAATAAATCACCTTTACTTCTATGATCCCCCAAAAAATACGTGCATCCTTTAATATCCCAAAGAATAGAATCTGCTTCATTGTAACAAGTTGTTGGCTCTCATCCAACTGTCCAAAAAATGCATTTCCTTTCTTCTCAGCAGTTTAGTGTATGGAGTTAAATTTGGGCGTCTCCCAAGGCCCTGTGCTTATCTTATGAGTTTTTCTCATTTCTGAAATAAACAAGTCTCATGTTAAAGTATCCACAAATAGATTCCTTTACTGAGTAATTAAGATTGAAATAATTTGAATTGACTTTGTTTGAATGAATAACAGGATAGATACTTGTATTTATCTACTCATTTAATGGTGTCTATCAAAAAAAAAAGTGTCTAGGCAGATTTGGCATTATCCAATACTCTTTCTGGACTTTCTGTAGTATCATCCCACAATGATTTCTCAAATCTCCTGATTGAAAAAGTGTGCTAAAAATATAAATACATGCTTTAAAAATAATTAAAAATTCCAAAAACGCTATTTTCAAATGAAAGCATGTATTCTTTATGAGCAAATGTGACCAATTTTAGCTACTTCCTCACTTACATTACATAAATTTTTTCACTGATTTGTATGCTCTCAGACTTTGTAGTGACCTTAGAGAAACTTAATCCAAACTCTCCCCATCAGTGCAAGAATTCCTTTCCAATTAAGCGTTCACCTTTGGTTGAAACTACCAGAAGTTGAAATACTAGTTATCTGTAAAGCCATTCTAAACCATAGTGCTTAATTTCAAACAAGACTTTTTTTTTTCATGGTTGAAACAAAGCTACATGTCTTGATGATTATATTCTACTGGAATCAGTTTTGTTTTTTGGAGTTACAGAGAAATAAATCTATTTCTTCTTACAGCTAGAACAAGTTCAGACTTAAGGCATGTTCTCATCAGTATTTTCTTGCCCATGAATGTTCCAATTGTTCCTTCAACCATCTTTCATCTGACATAGTTTACAGAGTCAACACATTCTGACACTTCCACAGCTCAATTCTAGTTTCTTTTTTTAAAGTTTATTTTATTTATTTTGAGAGAGAGACAGAGAGTGAATGGGGAAGGGGCAAAGAGATGAGGGAAGAGAGAGAGAGATTGAGAGAGAGAGAGAGAGAGAGAGAGAGAGAGAGAGAGAATCCCAAGCAGGCTCCATGCCATCAGCACAGAGTCTGCTGTGGTGCTCAAACTGACCACATGAAATCATGACCTGAGTGGAAGTTGAGTTGTATGCTCAACCGACTGAGCTTCCCAGGTGCCCCTCAATTCTAGTTTTGTTATGAAATTTGATAAACTATAATGAACAGATTTAGTAAAATATAGTAATTAGAATAATCCTAGCATAATGCAATGACTATTTCTACCAGGATGATATCTTGGTATCTGGATGAAATGCTAATTGCATGTTTTAATTTTTATGCTGTCTTATATAATATGGCAATTCTTCCATAGGTTTCTGTTACTTATTCTGAATAAAAGACAATACAGAAAAGATAATTCTTTGTTGCTTAACATGCTATGGATAGTTTTACAGTCTTGAAGTAGTTTTCCAGATTTCATAACATTGCATTCAGAATAGCTGTCAGAGTCAGTAATCTCCCTGATATCTTGAAAAAAAAGTTACTTTTCTTATGAGTATTTGCAGAGAAGTGTGGAAGTATAACACTCTCAGTAATTTTAATTGGGTGGCCTATTTTAATATTTTATAAGCTGTAATAATGTGATATTTGAGTGACTGGTGAAATTTGAATAGACTGGATATGAACTCTCATGTCTTTCCCTAGCTCCTTTCCATATATACTCTTGTCCATTTTATTTTATTTTTTAAAGTTTACTTATTTATTTTGAGAGACAGAGAGAACATGAGCAGGGCAGAAGCAGAGAGAGAGGGAGAGAGAGAGAATCCCAAGCAAGCTCTGCACTGTCAGCAGGGAGCCCTATGTGGAGCTCAGACTCATGAACTGTGAGGTCATGAGCTGAGCCTAAACCAAAAGTTGGACACTTAAATGACTGAGCCACCCAGATGCCCCATGTACTCTTGTCTATTTTCAATGGAGGCCACATTTTCTCATTTCTACAGTTGTCACCAGTTGATACTCTGTCAGGATTTAAAAACAAAGTAAAAATAATGTCTTTAGTTTGGTTGCAGAAGCAATGTGTGAATCTTATTATTCTTTGAAGAAAATCAATTAATATATGACATTAGAATATTTGTAATAGGGGCACCTGGGTGGCTTAGTGGGTTAAGCGTCCAACTTTGGCTCAGGTCATGCTCCCATGGTTTGTGAGTTCCAGCCCACATAGGGCTGTGTGCTGACAGCTCAAATACTGGAGCCTGTTTCAGATTCTATGCCCCTGCCTTACCCTTCCCCTGCTCATGCTCCATCTCTCTCTCTCTCAAAAATAAATAAACATTTAAAAATTAAAAAAAAAGAATGTTTGTAATAAAAAGAGAAAGATATTAGTACCAGAAGATAGTGTATTGTAACATTCTGGTGTCATTTACCACATAACTCTAATGATGAGCTATCATAATCATGTATTTTGTTTGTTCATTCATTGAGCACATTTACTGATCATTTATTAGCACTTGCTAGGCTTCAGAAATACAACAGAGATCATGCCTTTGCAAGGTGTTCTGGGTGAAATGCTGTCATGTAGTGAACTGTCCTCCAATTTAATTATCTAATACCTGAATCTCTCTTAAAAGGATCATTTGCCTCTAAAAATTTTATCAAATAAAAACTATACAGCTGACATTCTTATGACAGGGTGCTCATTATCTG
Organism: Prionailurus viverrinus; assembly: GCF_022837055.1. Lineage (NCBI taxonomy): Eukaryota > Metazoa > Chordata > Mammalia > Carnivora > Felidae > Prionailurus > Prionailurus viverrinus. The sequence goes on along the minus strand of NC_062567.1, from coordinate 95,788,631 downwards.
CTTTTCTCAGATGCTAGGAAACATATTGCTTTTTTTGTTTTAATTTTTTTTATGTTTATTCATTTTTGAGAGATAGAGTGAGAGACAGAGTATGAGGGTGGGTGGGGCAGGGGCAGAGGGAAACACAGAATCCGAAGCGGGTTTCAGGCTCTGAGCTGTCAGCACAGAGCCCCACATGGGGCTTGAACCTATGAACCATGAGATCATGACTTGAGCCAAAGCCAGACGCTTAACCAACTGAGCATCCCTAGGAAACAAATTTCTTATGTCTCTGTTTTCTTCATTTTTGAAATTAAGAGTTTGGACTAAGTGAGCTATGTGTTTGTTTTGCAATTTCAACTTCAGTTATTCTCTGTGGCCCACCTTCTTTGCAGAAACTCTACAGAGATAATTACATTCATCTCTGTTTACTGAGGCTACACCATGAATTGACTTCCTGGCTTTGGGAAAGTACTTAACCTAAGACCCAGATTTGTCTTTTGTGTGGGGATATATTAACACCTAGCTAGTATGGTTGACCCAAAGAATGGGATGAACAAGTAATATGCTTTGTACAGTTCCAGTATTAAGGCTTTAGCCAGGGGACATGGTGCAGTTGCCCACATTGGTTTGTCAGGTAGTCCAGTCCAGTATCCTCGTACCTCCTTAAAAGCCCAGTTCCTTGGGAATGTCAGGACTGCAAAAGGACAGTGAAACTTCAAGGTGCCACCAGCCACTGAATTCAGGGGTCAGTGTCCCAAACTCTCAGTGCCAGCGTGTAATAACTTGCTGTAGATTTGGCATTTATTACAAGATAGTAAGATTTTTCAGCTGCCGGAGCTCTGCTTGGTTCGGTTAGGACGCAGGGGAGATTTAATGATAAGGTATCTTTGCTTTTCTTAGGAGGCAGGAGGAAAATGGAGGATGAGTTGTCATTGGTAAAGGACTAGTCTTCACTCACATAGAACTGGAAAGGGGTACATTTGGTTGTTTTTCTGATGTGGTGTCCTTGTCTTTGTTTTATGTTCAGACATGATTCCAAGTGGTCATGTGTTCTTTGTTTCTACTACACACATGGAATGTTATCTTGTTATTGTTGGCAATTTGTAAATTTTTTAAATGCTCAGTTATACCATTACAGCTTAGCTCTTGGCCACCAGTTTTCAAAAACACATTCCTTTTTATTCCTCATTTTTTTTCTTAGCTTTAACTTTTAAACATATCCCAATGTCTTTCATTTTCCATTGATTTCTTTGCAGCAATGAAACAATTATAGATAATATGTCTTGCCTGTAGTGGGTTCTTAATATCTTGTATTTTATTGACAACAACAAAAATGAATGAAGGGGTGTTTTTCTTAATATATGGTTTATATGCTGCTCTATTTTATTTTCCTATAGGGAAATTCCTGGTTGGATATCTTGGTTAAATGTTTTCTCTTTTTCTATATCTATTATCTAGCCTCACTCTTTTTTCTCTGTAGCTAGAGTTCTCAAGCCAGGATCGCTCCTTTGCTTGTCTTTAAAGTATAATAACATTTTATTTCATTGTGTTCAATAGGTCCATTTTCTGATTTTTAAACTTCACTTAAACTATATACTCAAGCAAAAAGAGACACATCCAGAGTTGACAGAATGTCTTGATTAAAGATCACCAGTTTTCATTTTTTCCAATATGAAAAACATAAATTTATGAATGTGCACAGAAGTGGGTTTTCAAGTCAGCTTAATCTAGGCTACATTCTCCAGTGTGCTTAATTATTCTTATAATTTAGGTAATTTAGTTTTAAATGTGCTTTTGATTAAATGATTCCATCAGCAAATATTCTTGGCGCTAAATGAGAATTTAAACAAATTCACTATCTTAGTCAACTAAAGGAGTATTAGAGTCAAGAACTGAAATATCAGATATGAACATTGATTAGGTCAAAATAATGTAATAATGTATCATCTAATCTTGTCTATCAGGAAACAATCTTAAACATAGCCAGCTGATAAAATAAGTTCAATTATATAACTTTACTAGAATAGAATATAAAAACTGGAAACAGATTCTGGTTTGCTAATTACAACATACTTCTTTTCTACATAATGTCAGATACCATGGAAACTACTGGGAAATGTTTTTCAAGTTCATCTATAACAATCACTACTGTAAATATGTGCCTTACTCATCTGGAGTTTACATTGTAGGAAGCTTAATGTCCACATATATTTTCTTCTAATATCAATGCAAAATTGTATTCTAAAAACAAAACAAAACACAACTTCTAAAGTATAGGAAAGCCTCCTCTATAACCTAAACATTTAGGTAGTATACTGTTTTGTACAACCTGGTGATGAGTTTTGTAGTGTTTATAAGCTATATATATTGCTGGATTGAAGCACAGAACAGGTGGGCAGTTTCCTGGGAACACTAATTCCAAGGGGCAGTAAAATATTCATGAATATGTAAAGACAAAAGTGAAAAATAATTTACTAGGACTTCACTGAAGGAAAATGTTTTATACACTGGACAGGAAGACTCTTGGGGTAAGGTATTAGGCAATCAGTTACAGATGGTTGCTATACAGCATTCTAAGGAGGCTAAATCCAGTTATTAATTACAGACATTTTGTTTTATTATTGGCAAATGCCAGCTGAAGCAACGTAACTAGGAGTTACCGTCTGCCTTTCCTGCAAGTAAATCTAAACTTCTTTCCCAAGTGTTAACTATTTATTTATTTTTTTTTTTTAATTTTTTTTTCAACGTTTATTTATTTTGGGGACAGAGAGAGACAGAGCATGAACGGGGGAGGGGCAGAGAGAGAGGGAGACACAGAATCGGAAACAGGCTCCAGGCTCTGAGCCATCAGCCCAGAACCCTACGCGGGGCTCGAACTCACGGACCGCGAGATCGTGACCTGGCTGAAGTCGGACGCTTAACCGACTGCGCCACCCAGGCGCCCCAAGTGTTAACTATTTAAATAATATTATTTAGAAGAGGAACCAGATTAGTGATATTTCTTATGAATAATTTTCTTACAATTTGTAGGTTTAAAGGATAAAATGAATCCTAATTTCTTATAGCTGAGAATATGTCCTGAGGCCATTGAACTTATAGTATGTAGATGATCATAGATATGAGGTTTATATTTTTTTCCATTAACATTCCATAGCTATTACTTGAGGCCACAGGAAAGTTGTTTTTCCTAATTTCCTGTTGTTTGTTGAATAGACTTATTTTTTAGAGCAGTTTTAGATTTACAGCAAAGTAAAACAGAAAGCACAGAGAGCCCTCCCCTGCTCCCACCATGCCCAGTCTTCCCCACTATCAACATTGCATGCAGAAAAGTTTGATGCCAGCCTAGAATCAATTCCTTTTACTGTTGAAAAATCTGATCAACAAAGTGCGTCTAGAGAGGGTTATATTTTTGTCTGATCACTGACTCCTTTGATCAAAAAACTTTATGTATTGGTTATTGCTTCTTTACTGATTGATTTATTATTATTTTCTGATATTGCATATATATAATGACATATGTAAAAATGGTATATATGTATAAATACATATTTTAATATATCACTTAATATATTTATCTGTAATTAATATGTCCATGACTTTACCCTTTTCCTCTAAGTTTTGAAATACTCCGAATTTACATATTTAGTTTGTGTTGAATTTGATATATGTGTGTGGATATGAGGTGTGAGTATGTGTGAATGCATGCATGTACATGCCTTTTCTATATCCCTATATACATTATTTTGGCGATTGGGTTTTTGCATCTGAAAACAGCAATGTGTTTTTTAAAACATGGTGTGCATCATGTTTTTAAAGAAGGATCCTGAGTCATTTTTTTTTTAATTTTTTTTTTCAACGTTTATTTATTTTTTGGGACAGAGAGAGACAGAGCATGAATGGGCGAGGGTCAGAGAGAGAGGGAGACACAGAATCGGAAACAGGCTCCAGGGTCTGAGCCATCAGCCCAGAGCCCGACGCGGGGCTCGAACTCACGGACCGCGAGATCGTGACCTGGCTGATGTCGGACGCTTAACCGACTGCGCCACCCAGGCGCCCCGGTCCTGAGTCATTTTTATGCAGTGAACTTTGAGAACCAATCCTTTTTGATTTTTAATATTATATAAATAGAATTTGTGTGAATTTGTCTGAAATTGCTTCTTTCTCAACATTTTTTGTGAGATGAATCCATGTTGTTTTATGTAGCCTGAGTTCATTTATTTCAATGCTGCATTATTCCAGTAAGCAAACACAGCACTATACATTTTTCAAGTGCAGTCATGATTAATATTTGTGTTGTTTCTATCTTGTTTTCTCTCATACAGTGACATTTTGTATATTCTTTGATTTTATTCTATGTGCATATAGAGTAATTTCTCTAAGATATATATACCTAGAAATGAAATTATTGGTTGCTAAGGTATGTACTTTTTTTAGCTTTACTAGATAATCCCCAACTTTTCAAAAATGGTTATATAAATTTATAGTGCGATTGCACTAACAATGCTTATTATTACTTATAGATTAAACAATCTTCCTACCCTGGGTGTCAAACTTCAGTTTTTCCTAGTCTTTGTCAGACTTCACAGTTTTTCCTCATCTTTATCTAGGTGTTCAGTAGTATTCATTTATAATTTTAAAGTGATTTTTTCTGACTGTTCATGAGATTAAATGTGACTCCATACATTTATTGGCTGTTTGGAATCTCCTTTTGTGAAGATTCTGTTTCAATCTTTTGTCAATTTTTTCCTTGAGTGGTCTGTCTTCTTCAAAATAATAATCGTTTTTATAGGGTTCCACTCATGTTAGTAATGTGTGTGCCCTCTCCCCTTTCCTTTGTCAATTTTATTAGTGGTTTATCAATTTTCTTGATTTTTTCAGCTTTTGGTTTCTTTGGTGGTCTGCATTGTTTTCTGTTTTCTGTTTCATTGATTTTTGGTCTTATTTTTATTTTGTCCTTCTGCTTGCTTTGGATTTACTTTGCTGCATAACATTGGAATTTAGCTTATTGATGTGAGACCTTTCTGTGCTCAAGACATTTGTAGTCTATTTGAATCTGTCCTTCCTGTGGGGCCACCCAGTGACTAATCTGGGATCTGGGTAGTCGTCTATTTATTAACTCAGTTCTCAAAGTCTTTCTGAAGATACTTAAAATCAATCAGATCTATGCATGTTAAGGGCAGAGGTAAACCCAGGGATTTGTATGCTACTTTCAAGGCTAATTTTCCCAAGTTCTCCATCTTTTCAGTCTTACTGATATTTTCCACTTCCTTGTGGCTCCCCCTTTTGTTCTTCCTGCTAGAAATTGGGGGCTCTGCTTATTTTTTCTGCTGTGCACTGCCTGTGACTATGGCTGTATTCAGGCCTAAGTAGTATGAAGATATAAGAAAAAAAGCTAACCTCACACTAGTTTGGTGGCACTACAAATTCTGGTTTATTCCCCAATCTGCTTGTTATTGACTTTGCAGAGTCCTCAAGTAGCTGCTCTATGCATCTGGTGCAGGTGTTACTGCTGGATTTCATGGTTTTGAATTTAATCACAATAAGTTAAGTAAGAGACCTTGGTCTGTATATTACTGATTTTTAAAAATTTGTTGAGACTTGCTTTAGAACTGGAATATAATCAATTTTTGTGAAAGGTCCACATAAGATGGTAAATACTTGTGGCAATATTCTTTGCATTTAAAATAAATCAAGATTTTTATTTGTGTAGTTCAACTATGCTGCATGTCACTGGATCTAGTAAATATTAAAGAAATATATTGATATCTCATTTTTCAAGTGCAACTTTCTTATAAGAAAATATTTTTTTTAATGTTTATTCATTTTTGAGAGACAGAGACAGAGAATGAGCAGGGGAGGGTCAGAGAGAGACAGAGACACAGAATCTGAAGGAGGCTCCAGGCTCTGAGGTATCAGCACAGAGCCCGATGCGGGGCTCAAACCCACTAACCTTAAGAGCATGACCTGAACTGAAGTCAGATGCTTAACCAACTGAACCGCCCAGGTGCCCCTCAAGTGCAATTTTCAAATTACCTATGGATTCTAGCAAATGTAGATAGTTGAGTAGTTTATTGTTTGGATAAATGAATTTTCACTAAGTTCCTGAAACAAATTTAAAGTTATTTGCAAGTTCTTCTTACTAAGGAAAACTTTCCTGGTTTTAATAAAGGTATGTTAATGAAGAATATAGAACACTAAAGTCATGTTAATGTAAGTTGAATGTTTATAGAGAAGTTCACTTCTCATGTTTATTATGTTTTAGGGTATATTTTAGCTCTATTTCTTTTCCATAGATTTATTACCCTTTTAGGTTTATTTTCATCACTGATATATTTACATTTAAGTCCATTTTATTTTTGCTTTTTGGGCTTCCTACTTTTGTGCCATTTTACCTTTTTTGTATATTTTGTGTATTTCCCGCTTTTTTCCTACTCATTGGATCCTTGGTTATTGTTGAGTGAAGTGATATCTCAACTTCTTCTTACATCTTACGTTTTCTCGAGAGTCTTAGTTTGTAAATTTCTAAGGTCAGTCCTGTTCCATATTGACCGTTTGGTCCACATATATATTTTTTTTCCCTCAGGCTTAATTTATTTAATCACCAGCTAGAATTAAGATCACATGGCTCCTGAGAATAGAAGTGATGTCTAACATTGCATATTTCTGATTCTTTTGAATTTAGTTCATGTTTTTTGAACCCAAACATCTCATTTTGCTAGCTGTTGAATGGCATGCTGTAGCTTGAGTTTGAATTGAAAACTGACATGAGTGGTTATTAAATAGTCCAACAGAATAGTCAAAACGAACATCCCCTGAAACAAATTTACATTAGAACTGTGTAGGTTTCATTCTTAGATGACACATCCATATCCACGGAGATCATTCTATTATTTTCATCTCTGCAGTCAGCAAGTCTCCAGGGAATTTTTTTTTTTTTTTGTATTTTTGGCAGCTTTTGAGTACATACTATGCCCACTATGCCTCTTATTTAAAGGATTCCTGTCTCCTTCCAATGTGAGCAATCCAGATGTTACATGTGGCTTTGAATAACTTCTAAATCAATGGTTTTTATATGGAATGTCCATTAAGCACAAAATCTTGGGTTAGCACTCAAAAAAGAGGTTTTTTACCCACATAATTCAATTCAATCTAACTTGAGATTGAGAATTTAATACCTAGAATTTAATTTTTAAAAAGATACTGTGATTTTTGTTCCCATACTGCAAAATACATTAAAAGGAATGCAAGTCATAACAGTGACATTTCTTAAAACCCCTTTTCACTTTTCTCTAACCCTTTCACATCCCCCAATCTTGATCCTTTTGTGCTAGAACCATAAAACGTTCTCTTACTTTTCCACTAGCTTTTCTTCTTTCTCAGCTTTTTCTTTTTTATATCTATATTGACTTACATCATTGCTTCTAGAATCTTCTAGAATCCTAGAAGAGACTCTAGGAGTAGACACAACACAATAAGACAGAGGGAGCATAAACTGGGATGGCAGTTTTGGGGCAGGAGACTTTGAACATTTCTGCAATAAGATTCTCTCACATTTTATAGACTTCCACCTAGTTAGGACAGAGTGGATCATCTCCTAGTGCTGGTTTTCACTGTATTTCCAGAAGTCTCTTGCAGAATTCAGAGTTTTCTCCAGTTGACTCACATAAGCCCCATCTTCTTCCTCAGTCCTTGCTGCTGCTTCAGACTTGGGGTTTAGAAGTTCTCCTGCAATTCTACCCATTTATTTCCCAACTGAATTTAGAATTACTCCGCAGATGAGATAGTCTCATCTTTCCTGCACTTGAAGGACTTTCTAAACATATTAGATTTGTTCATTATATTCTTGCTTATTTTTACAGGCATTTTCAAGCATGTTTTCCTTCTTTGATTATGTCTCTGGGAATTTAGAAGAGTAAGGAGTTGACTGTGTGTCTCCAGTCTCTATATTTAAAACTTATCTGCAATAAAATTTTATATCACTCACTAAATTGCTGCGTATATATTTTAATAGTGTTAACAAAATGCAAAAGCATGAACAATCTAAAAACATGTCTTGAAATTTATGGCAGTTTTCTCTTTCTTTATGGTTGTAAAGAGTTATTGATTCAAATAGATTTATGGAAATTGATTCATATGGAGACAAGCAGAAATTCATAGAGCAGATTGATAAAACAACATTTCCATTTTAATTGCCACCTAATAATAAACCTCTGCATCCTGCGCTTTGCTTCCCAGAGCCTTTAGAGTATCTGTGGCCTAACATAGGAGCACAGACCTGTTTTAGGACCTGAAAATCTGTCTTTGTGAGTAAAACCTGAAAGCATGCACTAACCACTATTAGGAATGGTCACAGCCAGTCTTCTGGTTGTATGTACATTGGAGCTATCTCTGAGAAACTTGTTTCATAGATACATATTCAACCATTAAATGATTGGAATATCTACTTTATAGAGGAAGAAGAGGGTGTTTAAATAATGTTGAACAGTTGGATGACACATGGAAAAAAACTCACAAAATCTTTCAGAACTACTACATATGTTTGAAATAATGGAAAGGTAATATTTGAATAGTTGATCAAAATTCCCACCAAGTTTTAACTCCTACCAATGTAAATTATTTGACATCAAATAGACGTAGAAAAGCTGAGGGGTTCATAGAATTTAAAGATAATTGGCATTTGTTAAAAAAAAAAGATAAATCTTGCTTTGGGGGTCACTATTGTCAGGAGCAAGAATTCCTGTCCTCTCAAAGGTCCTTTCAGCTGACTGAGATTCAAATTGACATGAGACAGATTAACAGGAGAAAATAAAATTTAATAGCATACGTACGAGGAATCCACACAGACATGGAAATTCCAAAGACAGGCAAAATGAGGTACATATGTCATTTGAACCAAGAAGCAGGGACTAGGGGTCTAGGACTTCAGAGGAAAGGAATGCACTTCACAGAGTGATAAGATGAGCAGAGGTTTGGTAATTAGATGTTTGCCCTGCCATAGAGATGGGTCACTCAGATAAAATTTATCTTCCCTAATAACCCTTTTCCTGGAAATACCCCCAATTTAGATTCTTCTTGTTAAGCCAGGGTCAAAAGTTTCTCTTAAGCCTGCAGGGTCTTGATTGCCTTCAGCACAAATAATTCACATGCCAAAGTGGCACAATTCTGGGGAAAACCTTTCCTGAACCCCCTTCACTCTTTTAAAGCACAACTTTACGGAGAATCATATTCCAAAGAAATATATGATGTTACTGCCTCTGCCAATTAGAAAATAACATAAGTACTTACTGAAGTCTCAAGAAAAAGCAGAAATAAAGGGACAGGGGGAGAGGTTGGTGACCTGTGTTTTTAACACAGTCTTTGGCAAACCATCTTAAAAAAGTATTAAGGCAAGTCAAGTTCCCATGTCCTGTCAATTTGCCTAATATTCTCCTTGTACTCCTCAAGACTTCAGCTTTTTCTCTATTTTCCCTTTCTTCTTTCTTCTGGACCTAGTCTTTTTTTCAATAGAAAAAGATCAAAATGCCTGTGAACACCCCCAGCCTGGACATGTGCAGTCCAAATTTATAATTGAATAGCATCACTTTGTCACTCAATACTGTTTCAACTTTTTATTTTCACAGACATGCATTTAAATTGTAGCTTTGCTACTGGAATATGGGAATAATAATACTTTCCTAATAGCTTCAAGAATAAATGCAATACTCAGTTCAGTGACTGAAACAAAATTTGTGATTAGAAAACAAAAGCTATTATTTGTCAAGTAGATAAATGTGATACTTTTTTATTAAAATGAATTTATAGAAAAATCTGTATCTAAATTTAAGTTTCAAAAAATTACTGGGGCATCTGGGTGGCTCGGTCGGTTAAGGGTCCGACTTCGGCTCAGGTTATGATCTCACGGTTTGTGAGCTTGAGCCCTGAATGGGGCTCTGTGCTGACAGCTCAGAGCCTGGAACCTGCTTCAGATTCTGTCTCCCTCTCTCACTCTGCCCCTCCCCCCACTCACGCTCTGTCTCTGTCTCTCTCTCTCTCTCTCTCAAAAATAAAAAATATTAGATTTAAAAAAATAACTGAATTAACGAAGGCAAGTTAATATTTAAAATAGCTTTTTTGAATATTCTTCATAAAGCAAGTATTTTTTTGAGCAAATAATTATTTTACATGATCCCAATTTGGTCAAGACACTTTGTGGTGTTGTATAAGTGACTAAGGGTTCTTTTTCAGAAATAAAATTAGAACCTTGAAATTTACAAGTGGTCATGATCTCATGAAATCTTCAAAAGAAAGAAAGAAAGAAAGAACAAAAGAAAGAAAGAAAGAAAGAAAGAAAGAAAGAAAGAAAGAAAAAAAAGGACATTTAATATGTAGACCAAGTCTTAATTACTTGAAAACCCACAACACACACAGGACGTTTGATTCTAAATCTAATAATACTTTTCTCCTGTGCTATTGGACCAAATCTCTGTTTTCCAAACGTGGCTTATTATCAACTCACCTGAAACCCCTTGGAACAAATTTGATTTTTGTGCCATGTCCCAGGTCTGCTGAAGCAGAATCTACAATAGAAAGTTCTGGGAGAAAGTATCACAAGTCCCTAGCAATTGCAATGAGCAAATTTTGGGAAACACTGGGCTAGATAACTTCAAAGTCCCCTTCTAGCTACTGATTTTTGTCTATTTAAGGAAGGAAATGTTAATTTTAATGCCTCACATTTGATTAAACTGAGTTAAATTTTATGGCAATTAGATAATCAAACTCTTTGCAAATTAGAAAAAAATCTATGTTATAACAGGAATAGAAGCAAAATTCTCAATTTAGTTATGACTCTGATCACACATTTTGGTACAGCAATCAAAAGGGAAAAAGTGGTGATTTTTGTTTTGCCTTTGAAGCTGATCCATATGTCCTTGGAAATTTGATTACAAATATGGTTAAGCTGTCAGTGGTAACCTGCTTTTGAATACTTTTCTCCTAAAATATGGAAAGTGAGATATGCATGGGACAATAAAGTTGTAGAAAGCAAGATGGAGTCACTCATGCCAAGCCGGGGCCTGTGTCAAGTAATGACACAAGCAGTTAAGGGTACTGCAACTACACCAGATATCCCTGGAACCAGGGATGAACACTTAAAAAAGGCAGCTGCCACGGAAAGTTCTGTCTGATTGCTCTCCGAACACAACTGAGCACCTTCACTGCTGGAACATAACAAGCAGTAAGTGCTAAGAGCTGAGGGGACTGGACCAAGGCCTTATCTCAACTGCACATCCACAGACTGACTTTCCCTTTGGTTTGTTAATGTCCCACCCGCTGTGTGATCTTGTTTGTTGTGTGACTTGTCTTGTGTTCTGCGTTGTGTGTCATGTAAGAAGCCAAGGTAATCATGTGGTGAAACGTCACTGAGTTTGGAATCCTGAACCTGCTTTGTAATGGTGTTAACTTTGCTTTATGACTGAATAAAGCTGACTCTGTACAAAGACACAACTTGTGTGTGCCTTCATAGCATGCTCACGACAGTTGTATTATTTACAGTATTGTTTCCATTGAAATATCCTTGATTTGTTCATCACATCCCAATCTATCAAAATCATATTAGGTTGCTAGTAGAATTAATTGCATTAAATTCTAAGCACGAGCGGTTTTGATGTTTTACTAGCTTATATCTTAAAATATAATGCATTTTCAACTATTAATATAAGTGGTCAACCATATGTGAAATTTAATGGATATGGCTCCTATATCTCCACTAGCTAATTACAAGAAACTCTTTTAGTTTAAAAACTACACACATTATATCCACCCTTCTCAACCAATACAGATCCTCAATATTTTCACAGACTTTTCACCAAGTCTTCTTGTTTAATTTTATTGGTAATAGTCATTGACACTTACTTGACAATCCTAGAAAAATACACATAATTAAATAGCTGAATTCAAAATAAAAGTAAAAATTACCTTAGAACTCATATTTAGCTGAGTAGTGCTGAAATCATTATAATCATCAAAATTTACTGATGATAAAGATGCTTTTTCCTCTTTTGCTAGTGAAGTACAATAATTGGAATTCTCATCCTCAGAACTGAAATTGCTGTCCTCCATCACTTAATTGCCAGGACCACAAACAAAAGTGGAGGAAGAAAAATTCTCCCTCAACACTTCAAGGTCTTCCAGCTGTACTAAAAATTAAATTTACATAAGACAGGTTAACAGGAGAGAAAACCGAAGTTTTATTATGTGCACATGGAGGCCCAGTATTAAATTGAGACCTAAAGAAATGACCAAAGCAGACAGTATTTATACATTTTAGACAAAAAGACAATAAATATGTGAGGAATTGACAGGATAAAGAAAATGGGCATTTAGGAGCTTTCAGTAGGGAATTTAAAGCAGAATTCTGGCTGAGGTAATAGATTAGGGGAAAAAAAGGTTTATTTCTACAGCTTTCTCGGCTTTGAAGTTCTATCTCTGGTAATAAGGATAGTGAGGGTATTGGTCATAAGGGAGATTTGTTTGCTGCTTTTAGTTGAACAGAGAAGGGACTGGGTGTCCTTGCACTGCTGTATATAATCAATATACATATGCATATAATCAATATGCCAAAGTGGCACATTTTGGGGCAGCCTGGCCTTGGGCCCTTAAAAGGCTTCTACAAACTGTTATACTGTATGCTCCAGAAAATTCTTGCTTACTAAAATAAGACCGCAAACCAGTAAATAAGGTTATCCCTAGCTTCAGGAACTTCCCCCAAATCCATTTATCCAAACAATAGATTGCTCAGCTAGGCCCCTTCTCAGCTTAATAACTTGATGATCTGATTCAGTCACTTTCTTTTCAGGACAACTGGGCGAAACTGCTCCCTTATCAAATAATGCTTTACTGACCTAAAGTGGCTCAAACATCCCCAACCTGATATTTCCACCAATCCTAAAGTATTATATCAAGAACTTAGCCCAATAGGAAGCAGATTCCTGCATTGAAAGATCCACTTTAGGCCATTGCAACTCAGACCTTAGAAGTCTTCTGAGACACTCCTAAGATTCAGTCAAGGAGGTATTCTCCCTTACTGCAGTAAGAAACTAAATCTTGCTTGATGGACAGGTGTCATAAACTTTCCCTTTCCTTTCCTTTCCTTTCCTTTCCTTTCCTTTTCTTTTCTTCCTTCCTTCTTCCTTCCTTCTTCCTTCCTTCCTTCCTTCCTCCCTTTCTTATAGTCTTTTAGGGAATCAGCAGTTGATGATCTTTTGTTTTTTATTTAATAACATAAACATATTCTACACAGACTGTGTATATGATTTGTCACATTACTGAAAAAGTGTATTACATTTTTTAAAATTTGTTTTGGTTGCTTAAGATGACATACAAACCTATCAGGTTTATAAATTTATGGTTCATTCTTTTTTTAAATGATGAAATAATCATTTGTTCATTAATATTAAATATATTAACTAATCAAAGAAAGAAACTTTTTTACTATATCAATAAATGCATAAAACTGTGATAAATCTCAAATACAATCTATCTCTCTTTAAATACTTCTGCTTATATACATACAGGTCAAAATAATAGTTAACATGTTGATTAATGTTTTAAAAGAGCAAAAAAGCCCCAAATCTACAAAAATTTCTATGGTTTTGAGTTCTAAATAAAATTTGTTTTCCTTTTTGAAGATTGTACATTTATATTTTTCTAATTGTTTTAAGGGTTTCTTTTTTTGTTATCTTTAAAGCTGAAGATAGAGGATGATCTCAGTTCTATAAACTCTATTCTATAGATCTCTATCCTAACTGTAAGATTTTTATTTTTAATTTTCTTCTTTAGCATTTCGTATTTTATCATGATTTGTAATAAAAATATATACAGTTTTAGAAAATTATAAATATTTAAAATAAATACATTTTAAATGTATAATTAAACTTAAAATAATATTTTAATGAATAATTGAAATGTCATGAAACATAGAAAATTATTATTTTAATGTAATAAATAATAATATAGTTGCAATTTTTAATACAAGATGATTTGTAAATATACATACATAATTATTTTTCAATGTGGTCTTCTCAATAATATGTTAATAAAAATATTTGCAATCTTTAATAGAGGATTTAAAATGGATATAGATATTGAAACACAAACCTAGTAATTTAGCCACAATAGAAATGGAATAACATTACTACAGGGGGAGTTTACTTAAAATCGTTCACAATAAATTATTTTACAGTGGAGATTAATGTATTAGAAATTGATTCTGTTATGATAGGGCCAAATCCCTGTATAGTTATGAATAATGAGTTTCCATGATGATATATTTCATGTAGAAAAAGTGTCATTATCATCTTTTCATATATATTAAGAATAAGAATTACTTAGCATATTCATTTGTTTAGCTAACACTATTGATTAACTCTCCTAGACACGTGGGAAATATCAGTCACAGATCCTGGACATTACGGAGGATGTGACACTGGAGGAAAAATGGACTCTTATTCAGTGTTTGCTATGTGCCAGGCACCATTCTAAATGTTTTCCACATATTAAGCCATTTATTCCTCATAACATAAAATAGATACTATTTTATTTTATTTTATTTTATTTTATTTTATTTTATTTTATTATTTTATTATTTTTAAGTAGGCTTCATGCTTAGTGTGGACCTCAACAAGGGGCTTGACCTCACAACCTTGAGATCAAGACCTGAGCCGAGATCAAGAGTCAGATGTTTAACAGACTGAGCCACCCAGGCAGCCCCTCATCTTCCATATTTGAGAGATGAGGAAACTGAAGCTGAAGATCAGACAGTTTAAGGGAGTCCCTGAGGTCATATAGCGAATGAATGTGAGCAGGATTCAAACAGTGAAAACAGGGTGCTTCGAAGATTGTGCTCTTAAATGTCATGCTTGATTGCCTCGTTTTTCATGGCAAATAAATGCTGGATAGTTGCTAAAGTTATTTTCCAAGTTAAATATTGGTATTAGACTGAAATTATTTAAAGCCTACTTTATTCTTTCGGTTGCTTCACTACCATCTTGTATCAAAAGAAAATAAAAGTGCACATACATTTTTCCCTTGTGTCTTTTATAGAAGTTGAGAGCTTTATTGTACAGTATCATTGAAAGGACAGTTTTCACTGCTTTTATTTGCAAAGAATTTACATTTCAAAAAAGACCCAGATAATTGCATTTTTTTTATATACTACTGTGCATCCAATTCATTTTGTATATAACTAAAATATAAAAGTGTTGGGGCGCCTGGGTGGCGCAGTCGGTTAAGCGTCCGACTTCAGCCAGGTCACGATCTCGCGGTCCGGGAGTTCGATCCCCGCGTCAGGCTCTGGGCTGATGGCTCAGAGCCTGGAGCCTGTTTCTGATTCTGTGTCTCCCTCTCTCTCTGCCCCTCCCCCGTTCATGCTCTGTCTCTCTCTGTCCCAAAAATAAATAAAAACGTTGAAAAAAAAATTTTTTTTTAAATATAAAAGTGTAGCAGAGAATTGTCTCATGATTACTGACACACAATAGAATGAATTTTATCAATATTACAGGAAATATTTAATTGTATTACTTATTAGTATACTGGTATAAACTCCTAATTAAAAAGACCTAGGAGTAACGGTTAAGTATGTTTTGAAAATTATAAATCAAGAAAAAATACTCTTCCCCATATACGCTTACATATTTATTAAGATACCTCAGATTACCTGAGTTGTGCAAATATTGTTCACTCATTGTACACCTATGGCTTACGCTGTGCCTAGGGGTCATCCTGCGAAGGTGGAGTCCTGAAGGATATGCCAGATCCTTGTAATTCTCAACTTTGCTGGAAGGATTCCATAAATGAAATCAATTTGTTCATGTAACATGTACACTGGGAGTTGTAATTTCTTTGGAGAAGATAGCAGCGGAGCTTTGTTGTCCAGACAAAAGGAAGAGAGTCTAAAGTAACGGCAGCAGTTTTTGCAGCTACCATAGCAGCCATGGCTAGTGAATGGTTTTGACACCTGAAGAGCAAGTGGTGGAGGGTCCACTTCCCAACCTGCTGTGTAGTATCTTCTGGGAGGTCCACAGGATTCTCCTGGTACCCGGAGGGGAACCTTGGCGTTATAATGCATTCCTGGCTTGAACTGCATCTGGTCCTGCAGTTGTAGAGGTCTGATGTCATTTGTAACTGGCCTCTTAGTTATACTGGGAAAGGTTTTAGATTATTAATCCCTGCGTTTGATGTCAAAGGGAGCGAAGCTCCCATTTTGTTAATCATTACATATTGGTCCATTTAACAAAGATCACTGTGTTTTCTCCTGACTGCCAGATTAAAATTGCAAACAAGACCCCAGAAATCACACCAGCACATTTGTTAATGAATCCATATAGTAGGTTAATTCTATTTAAATGAATTTACCAACTAGAGGGGGAAACCTAACATGAAAAATTAAAAAAAAAATGTGGTGACTAGATAAATGAAGAAAAATGTAGATATCTATAAAACAAAATTGAAGCAACAAACATATAGTATGCAGCTAGAAACGATTTTTGAATCTTATGATTTAAAATTGAAAAAGAATGGTGCCTGCTGGAAACTTGGCTGGGTAAAAGATACAGTTTTTAGAATACAGAGGAAAAAATACAAAGAAATGAATAACTGAAAAGCAAAGTGACTTGAAGGATACTTATAATGGTTTATAGTTTCCTTTAATCGAAATGGATGACACTTCAGTTTAAGGGCCAAATACAGATTTTTAAAGCAGAACAGACTATATAGGAATATAGTGGTAGGTTGGCATTCAAAAATCTTAAGTGATTCAAGCAAAGCACAGGAATCGAGAGTTGGAAAAAAAACCAGATGATTTTTTTTTTTTGGTAGTGGTATAAGCATTATTGTTGAAGTATGAGGATTTCTCTGGGATGGTATAACACAGTTTGAGAGGCAAATATACCATACTGATGGTAGTCAGGGAATATTTTTAATGGAGCAAAGCTAAATCCTTCATAGAAAAATGGCATAGTAAGTAAAGTTGCAATGGTATTTTAGCCAGAGAGAAGGGCCTGTAAAATAGGCAAGAGTTCAAGAGAAAAGATGTGAAAAATTAAAAGGTGACCTAATGTTATTGGAGAAAATAGAAAGGGAGAAGGTCAAGAGATGAACGTGGAGAACTAAGGAAGGTCCAAATCATGACTTTTTTAAAGGTAACATTTTAATACAACAACTTGTTTTCAAGATGGAAATTGCTTTGTAGAAACACAAGTGCTTAAACAAAACAGTGCCCCCCAATGGATAGATAGATAAAATTTTCTTTGTATGCACATGCATCACTTCCCACCAACAGGTGGTATCAATGTCCCCTCCCTTTATTCTGAGAAAGCCTAGGGGCGCCTGGGTGGCTCAGTCCATTAAGCCTCCTAACCCTCCGACTTGGGTTCAAGTCATGGTCTCACTGTGAGTTGGAGCCCCAGGTCGGGCTCTGTGCTGACAGCTCAGAGCCTGCAGCGTGCTTCGGATTCTGTGTCTCCCTCTCTCTGTCCTTTCCCTGCTCATGCTGTCTTTCTCTGCCTCTCAAAAAATAGATAAATGCTAAAAAAAAAAAATCTGAGGAAGCCTTGTGACTTATTTCGATTGGCAGCATGTGGCACAAGTGATCCTGTCCCAGTTTAAGTTCCAGGCATTGAGAGACCTGGTAGCTCCTTTGGTGTTTTTTGGAACCATGTAAAGTGGTCCAGCTACCCTATAGAAAGAGAGTGATGTCCAGCCTTCCCTGTTATCTCAGCTGAGGTGTCAGCGATGGTGCGAAGCCATCTTGGACATTCCACCTCAGCCGAGCTCACAGTTGAATGCAGTTATGTGAAAGACCTCAACTGATACCACATGGAACAATGATGGGTCCTCCTGAATATCCCTGCCCAGGTTGCAGAATCGTGAGCAAATGATAGTTTCTCCAAGCTACAGGATTTTGATGTGGTTTCACAGCAATAAAGAACTGAAACACCAAGTAAATATATTTAAGACATGTTAGAGAAGTAGAATTCAAATGACTTAAGACCTGACTTATGAAGGGTTGGAGGAACAAAGAAATGTATTAAAAAGAGATTCTTGGATTCTGGCTTGGGGATCTCAGTAGAACAACAGTTCTAGTTACTGAGATATGGAAGAGAGGGATGGAAGAGGTTTGATTGTATAAGTTTGTAACAATTGTTTAAGGTTTAGAAGAATGTTTGAGGCTGAGGTATGTATTTGAGAATCATCACCATACTGGTGCTGGCTGAAGTCACAAACTGGAAGAAAGCAATCTGACATGCACATGAAAATCACCTGTCAATCAAAATGTCCACCTTATTTTGTCCTCTTAGAAGTCCTCACAGGCTAACTATTCCCAACTTTGGTAGTACATCAGAATACCCTGGGATGATTAAAATTAATCCTGTTATCCAGGCTGAACCTTAGGCAAAGTGGGAATGGGATCCAAGTTAAAGTATTTTTTAAGCTCTCCACTTGACTGAAATGTGCAGCCAAGTTTGAGAAAAGAGCACTATCATGT
This sequence comes from Prionailurus viverrinus, assembly GCF_022837055.1. Lineage (NCBI taxonomy): Eukaryota > Metazoa > Chordata > Mammalia > Carnivora > Felidae > Prionailurus > Prionailurus viverrinus. The sequence continues at coordinate 95,770,129 of NC_062567.1, read as the reverse complement.
ATTGGGGGAGGGTCAAAGTGAATAAAATACCTGCCTAGATCATTTTAGAATGCCCTTTATTTGCTTGAAAAACCTGTGTGAACCATCCAATTGGACCTCCATAAATTAAAATTGTTGTAGTCAAAATCAATACAATGATTTATTTATTTTTTTTTTAATTTTTTAACATTTATTTTTCAGACAGAGAGAGACAGAGTATGAATGGGAGAGGGTCAGAGAGAGGGAGACACAGAATCCGAAGCAGGCTCCAGGCTCCGAGCCATCAGCACAGAGCCCGACGTGGGGCTTGAACTCACAGATCATGAGATCATGACCTGAGCCGAAGTCAGGCGCTTAACCGATGGAGCCACCCAGGCGCCCCTACAATGATTTTTTTAAAATAATCTGAATATAGTCATCTGAATATGGTATACTCAGAAAATATTATTTATGCCCAAAATATATTTCCTTTCTATTATCTTTTTGAAAGTTACCTTTGATATATGATTTTTGCCATTATCTTTATCTTGTTTTCTACTCTGCCAATGGCTAAGTTTTAATTAAATTTAAAATGAAATAAAATTTTCAGAAGCACACTTGATCCAAATTCAAACGCCAAAACAAAACAACCGTTTTCACTTACCCTCTTAGTAGTGATAATTAAGATAATTTAAGGGATGCCTGGGTGACTCAGTTGGTTAAGCGTCTGACTTTGACTCAGGTCATGATCTTGTGGTTCATGAGTTTAAGCCTCAGATGAGGCTCTGTGCCGACAGCTCAGAGCCTGGAGCCTGCTTCATATTCTGTGTCTCCCTCTCTCTGTCCCTCCCCTGCTTGCTCTCTCTCTCAAAAATAAATAAACATTAAAAAAAATTTTTGTAAATTGAATTTTGTGGATTTTGTGTCTCATAAGGGTAAAGTAAAATTGAGCTCTTGGCATGCTATAAATAGAAAGGTAGGATGCACAGAGGTTAATAACACATGACCACTGGAGCCAGATGAATCGGGCAGAATCCTAGCTCTACTTAGTTTCATGATTTTGAAGCAAGTTGATGTATTTCTTTGTGCCTCAGTTCCCTCACTTATAAAGCAGAGATAAAATTGGAATAAAAAATACCTATCTCTGAGGATTGATGCTGGTAAAGTACTTAGAACAGAGCCTGCCCAGTGTAAGCCATAATGTAAAGGGTAGTTTTGCTATTTTTGACTTGCTGAAAATTATTAAAAATTCTGTACAGTCTTCTTTACAAAATGTCTTTACAGTAGTTCTTTACAGAAGTTTTGTAACTTCTTTACAGTAGTTATTTGGGTGGAATTAAATGTTACCTTTAAGGTTATGATTGTTGCTAAGCTTGTTTTACCTGTTTGTTACAGGCAATTGTATTCTCATTCCATGCATGTGTAGTAAATTGTGACTGATCATTGAATTTACCTTATGTAAATTATAAAGTACACACCAGCAGTGTTATGATTAACTATCTGTAAAGAACCTTTATATCACCCCTTTCTGTATTTTCACAATATTTTCCTTGCTTTTTCAGAAAGCTTCATATCATTCTGTCTTCACAATCTGCCTATATGCCCAGTGGAAAAATAAACTGATCACATGTTGCGTCCAAGAAAATGTGAAATGTTTTTTCAACATGAATCTCATTTTATACGTACTTGTCCCAGCATCATTAATATTTCTCCTGCTACATACTTCAAAGGTTCCCCAGTTTGGATAATTAATTATATGGTCAACCTAGGTAATGGGTACTACCTACACAAAAGCCCTTCCGGTGAAATTTGGTTTAGGAATTGTACATTAAGTTAATGGACAGAGTTGATCTAAAATACTGACTGATTTAGTAAGAGGCCAAGTTTTGTCATCTGAAGAGATCCAGGATATGGTCCTCTCCTGATGAAATGCCATGACACTGAAGCCTGAACTCTTATAGAGACTCATCCCTATAGCCTATATCACACACACACACACACACACACACACACACACACAGATTGCTTTTACAGTATTCCAGCCAAAAATACATCCTTAGAATATAATCATAGGGAAACCTCGGACAAACACAATTTGAGGAAAGTTCTATAAATTAACTAGTCTTTAAAAAGACATAAATTAGTCTTTAAAAAGACATTACCATGAAAGACAAAAGAAAGTCTGAAAAACTGTTCTAGATTGAAAAGATTAACAGATAAATGACAAGTATATGTAATATTATGTTACTGGATTGGTTCCTGGACAGGAAAGGGTTAACTCAGCAGACCTGTTTGCTCACATACTGCACATTCCAAAGACAGTTCCATCTTCAGGACTAGTGGTTGGTTGGCTTCTGGGAAATAATCTCAGAGATATTGGAAAATTCTGCTTGATAAGAATGTTTTTATGTGCCTGAGGGCTTTGGCCATACTCTATCAATTTGTCAGATAAGTTTATTCTGATAATGTGATTTATGGTGGATACCTTTTTTTGCTGCTGTGTTGGGGCACTGGGTAGGAAGAGTGGAGTCTGAATAGCTGAGGGCAATCAAGCAGGTGGTACATTCCTTTGTGACTGACCCCCAGTAAACCCTGAACACCAAAACTTAGGTAAACATCCCTGGTTGGTAACACTTCTCACATGTTATCATATATCGTTGGTGGGAGAATTAAGTGTGTCCCTACATGACTCCAGTGGGAGGAGACACTGAGAGGCTTGCATTTTGTTTCTCCTGGAGTTTGTCCTATGTGTCTTTTCCCTTTGCTAATTTTAATCAGTAACCTTTCAGTATAATAAAATATAACCATGCATATAAAAGCTTTTATGCATCCTGTGAGTATTTCTAGAATCATCAAGCCTGAGGGTGATCCTGAGAATCCCTGACATAGTTTCTATATTGGAAAAAATTGCTATAAAGGATATTATTGGAAAGATTGTTGAAAGTGGAATATGGATTGCAAATTAGGTAAAATATTATATCAATGTTAAAATTCCTGAGTTTGATAACTGTAATGTATTTGTGCAAGAGATTAATTATCCTTGTTCTTGGGAATTACACATTGAAGTGTTGTGGGGTGAAGGGGCAAGATAACCACAACATACTAAAAAATGATTAAAAAACATGTATGTATACAACTAGAGAGAAAAATAAAATAAGTGTATCAAAATATTAAGAATTGGTGGATTTGGGCAAAGGTATATGTGAATTATGCATATTATTCTTACAACTTTTCTAAAAGTTTAAAATTTTCTTAAAATACAAAATTAAAATATAAACTCCTCCAAAGGACTTTGTGTGTGTGTGTGTGTGTGTGTGTGTGTGTGTGTATTTAAACTTTGTTTATAACTTGATGTGAATTCACTATTCGAGCTTCCTAAATATCCACCCAAGAACCACATTAAGTAAATATAAGGTGGAGAAAAAGCTATTTAACAGACAGAATTAAATTACTGGGCAACTGGATGTTGGCCTTAAGGTAGAAATTGTCACCAAAAAGACAAATGGAAGGATGCTGAGTAAAAATGTGAATTATCAGAATGGGTATGTGGTCTCTGATAAAGTGGGCCAAAGATAAAAGATATAGACATTGGGATGGAAACAAAGTCTTTAAGATTAAGTTGGCAGAAGACAGTGGTGACAGTTCAGTTTCTCTGGTTAAGCATGGGATTCAGAGGATATGACAAGCAGTGATCCAGAAGTGAAGAAGGGTCATGCTGGGAAGTCTAGCACAAGATAAATGAGTTTCCAGACAAATGACAAAACATAGCTATGGGGATTCAGTATTATATAAATCTTGAGGAAATTACAGGCATCAAAAGGTGACAAAAAGTTTAAAAACAGAAAGGACTCTAGGCCTTGGATGTATTGCTGAGAACAGGGAATAGTATTAGGCTTCAGGCACCAATTAACAGGACATAGTCAATTTGGTAATTAAGTTTCCTGAGGTACAGAAATCCACAGGATTAACAAGATGACATTTTGAACAATCATTGGCCTAGAGCTTCTTAAAGAGAGGGTTCCAGGGGCGCCTGGGTGGCTCAGTCTGTTAAGCATCAGATTTCGGCTCAGGTCATGATCCCACGGTTTGTGGTTTCGAGCCCCACATCGGACTCTGTGCTGACAGCTCGGAGCCTGGAGCCTGCTTCGGATTTTGTGTCTCCCTCTCTCTCTCTGCCTCTCCCCTGATCACACTCTGTCTCTTTCTCTCAAAAAATAAACATTAAAAAAAAGTTAAGAGAGGCTCCCAGCTGCTGGGAGGGGACAGAGTTTGCAGGTGGGAATTAAGTGGTCTCAGCTGGGAAATTTGGAGAGCTTCAGGAAGAGAGTGCCAGGCAGCCATTGAAATTACTTTTTCCAAAAAATTTCCTAGGGCTGCGAAATAAAAAAGACCCTAAAGAGGAGTGTAGAAGAAAATGGATTTGGGATTCATTTAGATCTTCATTTAAAATTTGTCTCTACCATTTACTATCTATGTGACCTTTATCAGACTTTGTAGTAGTCAGAGGACCACTTTTAGGATTAAAAGGAGTAAAATATGTAAAGCTCTTGGTTCAGTGCTTGGCAAAGTTGTGCTTAGTAAATGATTTAATTACTATGAATGGAATGAGGGATTGCGTAACATTTTCTCTTTCTTTTGCTACCAACTGATAAGTGATAGGAGAGGCAGGCATATGGATTCCTAGCCTCCCTGGTCAAAATAAAAATCATTTAAGACAAAAGTCTTCTTGTGATACAAAAATTCTGCATAGTGTTAGTCTGCTTCAGAAGTTTGCTTTCTAGTAAGAGATAGATACACATGCAATATTGACCTTAAAGTCTATCAGGTGGATTCAAAGTAAAAGTTAGCTGGTGTCTCAGCTGTTGTGGGGAGACTCAAATGTGAAATCTTATATGCTGCAAATCTGAGGCCCATAGACTGCTGGGAAGAAAACATCAAGCCATATGATAATGAAGTTAGGTTGAAGCTTCTAGTTGTAAATGCCAAAGAATGTCATTTATATTTACATGGGTCTAGAATCTCATCCAGCTGGGAATCTGACAGAAATAGAAATCTTATGCAATTTAAATATGTAAACTGTGGACTGAAAGTGAGAGAGTAGAAAAATAATTATAAAATTAAGTCAATCACAACTGTATCACCATCTAAACAAGGCTTTATCTGTCAAAATTAGCACTTTTTTTTCCTTGTTCTTCTTCAACTCTTTATTTCATAATTGTATATTTGCAGTTACAAAAACCAGCGATCTATTATTGCTGGAAATATTTATGTGTTCACAATTTCTTTTTGTTCACACTATCTCATTTGATTTTTGCAGCAACTCTGTGAGGTGGGAAGGGCATCTGAAATTCCAGTTCTATAGATAACAAATACGAAGCTCAGAGAGTTCATATGAATTGTCCAAGGTCACATAGGAGAGAAACAAAAATCTGGAATTGCATTTTCTCACTCCAAAAGAAGCATTCATTATTCTACCACAGTTCCTAATAGGTAAAGGCCATATCCCTAGATGTCCCCCCCCATAAAGTGCCTTCCTGAGAAAACCCTAATCTGACAAAAGAATTTACTGTTGGTTCCAGACAACATGAGGATGGGCCTCTGTACCCCAGTCTCTGTTGGAGGGAAGGAGCCTAACTTAGAGGAGTACCAGTAGTCAGCAGATGAATTTCACATGGACCAACCTGTACCTCCAGCTTCCCATAAGTCTTCACTTCCCTGACTCTACTGAGTCCCTCCTCACCCTCTTCTCTATTCCTTCATTCTTCTTTTATAATGCCCACTCACCTCTGCAAAAATCGAAGCTGAATGCAATTCAAACTGGTCGGAGTCTTTCCCCTTTTGTGATAGTACATTACAGATTAAGACCTGTCCGTACACTCAAGCTAGTGTCCAGCTTGGTTTATCTTTGACAATACCCATTAAATTGAGAAGAAGTAAAAGTTTTAAAAATAGTAAACGTTGATAAAGATAAGAAGCAGTGAAAACACATCTATATGAAAGAAAAGAAACTCAAAGGAATTTAAAAAACATGGGAATGTATGAGCGTGGGCAGGGGGAATGCTGATTTATGCTTATTTTTTCTTAAGATATGTGTGTGTGTGTGTGTGTGTGTGTGTGTATGATATATATTTCAATATTTCTAACTTTTAGACAGAGATTTAAAAAATCCAAAGATTTCAATAGAATTCAAAAGAATTCAATAAGCTTTATCATTCATCATTTTAAAGGTTTTTATTTATCCTACTAGTTTACATTGATTAGGGAATATTAATATCTTTCCATATTTTTTAAATTTCTATTTTAGGTTATTTTATATATTTTAATATCTTTACTATCCTTCTTCTTAGCATCCAATTGTTTTTCACATTTCAGATTCATATTTGTCTCTTATCCTTTATGAATTTTGAGTCCTACTTTATAGGGACTGTATCTTACACTATAATAATGTAGTTGTTTGATAAAATTTATTTACTTTCTTACAGTAAATCATTTCCACAGCTTACATTTGCTCCAAGTCTCCAAGGTGGTATTTCCTTCATTTGCCTTGAAATAATTCTTCACAGGCCTGTGTTTTAACAGTTGTTAGTTGTGTATTTGTTTTTAATATCCCCAGTGAGGCAGAGATTCAGCTAAACTCTGCATATTCTGTCATTCAGGTTGTTCAGATGGTTCTTTGTTCAAGCTTTTTGCTTCGTTTTGTTTTCTCACATAGACTAGTTTCATATCTGTTTAAGACTTGCAGCTGGATAGCATATTGATTATCACAAATGAATAAGAATTCTTTAATGTTCCTCATAGAATGACTAAACTTTTTTTTTAATGATTATTTTTGAGAGAGACAGTGAGAGATTCTGAGAGCAGGGGAGGGACAGAGAGAGAAACAGACAGACAGACGATCTGAAGTGGGCTCTGTGCTGACATCAGAGACACAACGCAGGGCTCGAACTCGCATACCATGAGATCATGACCTGAGCCAGAGTTGGACCGACTGAGCCATCCAGGCACCCCTCAGGTTGACTAACCTTTGACCAGACTTCTTCTTGACTCTTGGCTCCTGCCCTCTTGCCCCTTTGAGATACAAACTCTTGCCAGTTTTAAAGTTCATGAATGTCTTTTTTGAGGATCTGTGAACATCTCTTTGAAATATAATAATGAAGAAAAAAAATTGCAATAGGAGCCTAACTCCCTTGCTCCAAATTGTAAAAGTACCTCCTGTCAGGAGGTTTCATTAGCATTGAGCTTAGGTCTCTCCTATTATGATAATCTACAATACAATCTTGCTTGCTTGATCAATTTTCGTGTAGTTTTTGCTTTGACATGTGTTATAGCTCAATTATCCTAAACTTTCACTTAGAAAGGCTGACCTCACATGAGATTGTCACTCTGTATCACTGTAACTAAATTGGAGCTACATAGGAGAAGTCCATGAGAACCCAACAACCCCTGTGGACACTGCTGCCAGGCTGTTTTTCATTTTATTTTTGGCCTACACAATTCTCAGAATGAAATTTAGCCCTCTACATTTGCCTTCCTTGTCATCTGAAAGGTATAATCTGACCAGATGCAGAAAGAGGTATTGAGTCAGTGTGGGAACTCTCTAACTTCCTCTAAAGCTTCAGTTATATAGCAAAGGAACAACAACAACAACAAAACAATTTTCTTTTCTTCTTTCTTTCATTTTAATTTTTAGTTATATAAAGCATCCCTAATGAGATGAAGAGCTGCATATACTTAGGCTCTAGGATGTTCACACGTGGGATATAACACACAGCAATTTATCCCTGCCGTTGTAAGCATGTGGGTCACTTCTGCAAAATGATCAGAACTGAAAACATCACGGTCTTGAGAGGTCCAGCTGATTTAGGCTTACATTTAAAACAAAGTGAGCTGGGATATCTCAAAGACGGCAGAAGTAGAACGGAAGTGATCCCTGACTAGGAATAGAGGATCTTTTCAGTTTCCATCATAATTATACAAGTGAGATAATAAAGGCTTTAACAAAAGATTGGAAACGGGAATGGATAAAATGAGGTGGATTCAAGATGCTTTCGAAGGTAGATTTGGCATGAATCTGTGATTAAATTTGGTGGATCAGGGAGTAGGAGGGAATAATTATGTCTAAAGTTTCTAGCTGGGGTCATGGTAGATGATCACGAACAAAACAAGAGTCAGTATGTGGTATATTGGAAAGATAATTTGTTTCTAATCTTGGATCTGCCTCAACAGATTGTGTGACCTTATAAAAGTGTATTATCAGAGACTAGAGTCTCTGAACCTTTATCCAGTTTATCTCTCTATATTTCCTTTTGCAGGAAAGATTTAATATGTTTGAGGTAAATCAATCACCAGCACATGAATGATCTCTTTCAAATCATGATAACAGGCATTGATCAAATATCTATTGTATGGTCTTTATAACCCTGAGAACTGAGAGAGACACAGATTAAAGACAGTATATGTGCAAAAGCAGTGGAAGAATAATATTTACTTGCATGATACATTTATAAAATAATAAAACAATTTAATTTTCAGTGTTTATGCTATAAAAGGTCAATACTATGGAAGTTTAATTATTGTAGGACGAATCAATAAAGATGACTATCTTCCGTGGAAAAAAATTCTCTTACAGTCCACAAAAAGGCTGCTTCAAAAGATGCCAATTATTTAGGAACTGAGATATAGAGAAGAACAATCACAGCGTATTTTCTAAGTTCTGTGACTGGTAAAGAGAGCCAGGTTTAAATTCAGACATGTCAGGGGAGCCTGGGTGGCTCAATCAGTTAAGCGGTCAACTTCAGCTCGGGTCATGATCCCGCAGTTCCTGAGTTTGAGCCCTGTGTTGTGCTCTGTGCTGACAGCTCAGAGCCTGGAGCCTGCTTTGGATTCTGTGTCTGCTTCTCTCTCTGCCCCTTCCCCACTCACACTCTCTCTCTGTCTCTCACAAATATATAAACATTAAAGAATTAAAAATAAATAAATAAATCCAGACATGTCAGAGTCCAAAACTCATGTACTTTGTTACATCTAAGCGTTACATACTTTACTTTCTTTTTTTTTAACTTTTTAAATTCTGGTTAGTTAACATACAGTGTAATATTAGTGTCAGGTGTACAACACAGTGATTTAACACTTCCATACATTACCTGCTGCTCATCCCAACAAGTGCCCTCTTTAATCCCCATTGCTTGTTTAACCCATCTCCCCACTCCCCCACCTCTGGTAGCCATCAAAGAGATTGTTGCCTTGTTACCCGGAGCATAACAAATACATTGGCAGTGAGATAAAACTAATATTTTAGATGACTAATATGTTATTTCAATCTATTTTTTTGGTCTTTGAAGTTGTGAAACAAGTATCAGTCGTGAAGAAGAAAATCACCAGTTTAAATGTATTTTATAAGAATTGAATTATGCTGCCATCTAGTGATCATTTGGTTGCTGATACATGTTTACCCCGCTCTCTGAAAGTGGAGTGTTCTGAACTGCCATACATTGAAGAAACAGTTATCATTAAATTATATTGAAAAAAATTTTTGCGTGCTCCTAGGCCCCTGAAATCACCTCTGTTAGGCTTTCCTGATACTTTAGGTCACAAATTGCTAATGGATGCATAAAACAAATATAGATAAAGCACAGATGTTCACACAGTTCAAAGCTCCCGTGGCTTGATGCTGAGTGTAGTTCCAGGGGAAGGGGCTTGGCGGCGCCACTCCAGCTACCCAAGGTGCACGCCGCCTCTGTGGCCTCTGTAACCTTTGCGGTTCCCTGCAAAACAAATGCTAAACACTCCTTTTGCTATTTGCTTTTTTTTATAAAAGCGAAAATCCTCTCCAGAATTCTTTCTTTCAGTTACCAATACCAGGGAGTAATGCAGGTCTTTCAAAAAAGTGAGTGGCATAACATAAACTTTCAAAAGTGGAGGATACCAGTAATACTTGAATATTTAAAAGTATTAAACATTTTTGTATGTACAAAAGGTAGGCTAACAAAGCCAATACATAGGCTGACACAGATTTACATGGTAAATTCTATACCAATTGAGATTAGGGCAAAAAATAAAATAAGGAAAGGAAGATATTAATACAAACTTTATAATTTTTGAATTTTTTCTTCTTAAAAATGGAATCTGCATCAGCTTAGATAGAAAGTGTGATTAAATCCCTTGAGTAGAATTTCCACACCTTTTATTTTATGGATGCTAGGGGCTTTTTTTGTCTATTTATTTTGTCTATTTATTTTTTGTCTATTTACTTACAATAAATATTCTTTATAATTTAGATTTGTCTCAGTTTAGAGAAATTATATTTCAGGGAAAGCCAGACCTTTGTACTTCACCTGGAGGTCAGAATAGGAGTTAAAAAGAATTGAATAAGGTGAGCTCCTGAGGGTCATGAGTAGAGGAGGAAGCAGAATAGATACTGGAGAACAAAAAGGATTCGTTCTTAAGGTCAGTTGAGCTCAGTGTCTGGGGAACTCAATACTTTCTGGGAAATGTTTAAGAGAGCATTAATGATAACCAAGCAGTGGAGGCCTCAAAGCACTATAATTTGGTATATTATATAAAATAAACATATAGGATTTCAACTCCAATGAATCATATCTGAAAAGTCTCTAAAGCATATTAGGTATCAATTCTTTTTTACATGTGACTCTTACATGAATATTGAGATCCATAGGCTTAAAGGCTGGAGTAAGAAAAACAGTAGTAAGAACAGAAAACAATCTTCCATTCTAAAGTGTATTCATTTACTTGTTCCGAGTGTTGAAATGACTGATAACATATGAGATGCTAAACTCTGTGTTAACCATCATTGAATATTAAATTCTCCCTGCCCCTAAAAAAATTATAACTAGGTGGCAGAGAAAGATGCTTATAAATTATTGAATATGCCCAATGTGGAGCGCATAAGTAGAAGACAACTTGTTTTTGTCTTCTAACACTGCCTAAATACCCACTAGATCTCTTTTCCCAACTCCTTGGAGATATTTTTGGCATATTATAATTCTCTGGTTATATGGTGTTCTTAAAATTTTATTTCAAAGTATAAACTAATCAAAGTTAAAATCTTATTCCCTCACCTAGTTCAATGTTCTTTCCCCAAGATCAGCTTAGACTTTAAGTGGAACAGGAACCAAGAAAGGAGAAAATGCAGGGTCATTCATTCATTCACTCACTTACCTACCTACCTTGTTATTTATTTTTAAAAATTGTTTTAATGTTTATTTATTTTGAGAGAGAGAGAGAGAGAGGGAGAGCACAAGGAGGGGAGGGGCAGAGAGAGAGAGAGAAGGAGACACAGAATCTGAAGCAGGCTCCAGGCTCTGAGCTGTCAGCACAGAGCCTGATGCAGAGCTCGAACTCATGAACCCTGAGGTCATGACCTGAGTGGAAGTCGGATGCTTCAAGACTGAGCCACCCAAGTGCTGCCCCTACTTGTTATCTATCTATCTACCTATCTATCTATCTATCTATTTACACTCTCCTTTCTTGATTTCCTTTCACACCACCTCTTCTCGCATTGACTTCTTCAGGAAAACATCAGGAGAAGGGATGATAGAAGTTAAAAAGAAGCACCTTTTCATTTGGTTTGTGCTCTTTGTACTGTCTATTGGGGTAGGCACACAAATGATGGCACTCTACCATGGTAAGCTTTTGGGTACTTCAGCCACACCCCTGTTCCACATTGTTACATGCAAGACCACCTTTTTAATCTGTAACTTTAAACATTTAATATTGCTCACCTCTTGTCTATAAAGCTGTCTGAGGGCAGAGATGGGACATTCTGTCACTGGCCTATGCTGAGCACTAATGTAATGCTCTGTTTATATCTGAACACTCTGAGAATCAGAGAACCATGGAACTTCATGTTGAAAAGGGCTTCAAGCAAAAGCCCTTTAGATAGTGGTGATGGTTTCATGGGTGTTCACTTACATCCAAACTCATTAGGCTGAATACATTAAATATGTACAGCTTTTGTATGTCAATTATGCTTCAAAAAAGTGGTTCAAAAAAAGAAAAAGGAAAAGATACAAACAAGTCATTGAAAGGGGAAAAAAGATGTTGACTTTTGCAAAAGAAAAAGCAAGAAATAGTATTTTACCTTTAAGTTCCATGGATTTCATTATAAATGAAGTTATTCATCTTCAGCCTTCAGTATCATAATATAATCAGAAGAAAAATGTTGTATTTAGAGTCAATCGATTTCAGAATAAAATTTCCACAAGAAGAATAAAAGCAAAGTATTATTGAGTCTCAGGCAGGTCTTTATTTATAAATACACATTCTCAAATATAGTTTCCATCCAATTTGGCCACAGCTTCTGGGAAGTTGTTTGGTGACAGATGTCTGTGCTTGAAAAGCTAATGAAAAAGTGGAAACAGAACTGCTTTTTATAAAGCTGCCAAAATGATATAGACACACAGGAGAAAGGAACAAATTATTTACTTTCTCTAGAGGTTAAACCACCAGTCTAGAGATGATAACAAGTTTCAGGGGTATTGTTAATATCTCATCTATATGTTTTCATGTATGATTTATCCTCCCTGTTTTCCTTCAATAAGGTGAATTTCTTTTTCAGTGAAGGGTTATTAGGTAAAGCCTGCACTGGTTATCATAAATTATAAATCTAATGATTAGAGTGGATGTGCCGGCTGAATATACTCAATATAAGCAAACATTATTAGCAGGAAAGAGAAAATGACTTGATTGTCTAAATGCCTTTTATGTTACCTGTAGTATCAAGAGAATGTGTTTAAAATGCAAAACTTATTTCTTTAACAGAGCTTGGGTTTAGCTTTAGAGGAGAGGAAATGCTTGCCCCTTCCTTTCCAGAAGGTGCACTGACTGGAAAGATTTTTACCCTGGGATACAAAGAATTAAGACCTATTAGCTCAAATCAGGAACTTTGGTTTGGGGCAAGATGATGGATGTTGATGTTGAGATTGATTTTAGAATACAGTTTTCTTTTTAAGAGAAGGGACCAAATTATATTCTCCTTGCTTCATGTATATACTTACTTACACAATTTTTGCCATTCAGGTGTATGTGTGTTTATATAAATCAATATAAAATCCCTGTATAACTCTCCTACTACTGTGATGGTTTGTGGAATAACTAACAATTATTCTCATTCCTAGAGATACGGCATGGAAAAGAAATAAGTCGGCTTGAATTATTCGTATGATCATTTCTACTGGGAGAATCATTATACCATGTAGTTTTTGTGGGTGTACACCTGTCAAGATTTATGGCCACTTAGCCTTTGATCATCTGAGTATGTTTGGAGAATTCTTGAAGAATGTTGGCAGAGGATAAAAAATACCCTCCTTGTCTAAAAACTAAAAATGCTAGCTATTCACTATCTCAACCTCCCATGTAGCCAACACTGACTCAATAGCTTGTAAACAAGGTTCTCTTTCTCAGCTAGGGAGAGCAGTGTTTGATCATGAAAGGTGACATTTATGAAAACGGAAGTGTCTGGTGCTCGAAGGAATGCTCTTTAACATACTGGTTCTGCAGTGGGTTGTGTGTGTGTGTGTGTGTGTGTGTGTGTGTGCGCCCGTGATCCCTGGCAATTAATTTACAGCTTGGTTCTTTGGTCTTTCCAATGATTCTTTTAATAAACTCGCTTTCTTCCATTTCATATAGAGCTAGTTTCTGTTCATTGGCTCGAAAACTTGAGCTGTTCCCATTGTATACTTCATTTCATTGTGACTTCCCTTTCTTTGGGATTTGTAGAGAATAAAATCTTTGTGTGTCTTTGTTCCTCTACTTACTCATAAACTGCTTGATCACGGAACTCTTGGTTATTTATGTCTTGTATCATCTATAGTATTCAGCAAAGTGCCATCTTAATATAGATGATTGAATGAACATGTGAGTACACAGAAAAGGCATAGGCCTGAGAGATGCTGAAGTAGATAGTACTCTGCTAAAATCTTTGCATAAGTCACAGCATATCTCTGGGTCAGAGATTCTTCACATATAAAATGAAATGGTCAGATAAGGTTTATGGTTCTAGAAATTCAGATTTATATAATGTGTGTTGGTCCATTCTTTTCCACAGATCTTGAAGTGAAGGGCCCTTTCATATGCTATTCCTTCATAAGATTTCAGGAGCAGGAAATCTTATAAAGATTTATAAGATTTAATCTTATAGAGATGCACAGCCACAATGTAATTCAAGTTTATTTGTGATATTTTTCTGCCCAGAAACTAAGGATTGGCTGAACAGAGGCCAAAATACCCTCAACGTAGGAGAAGAGAATTAGTTTGAGTATGTCTGTTACAGGATAGTACCACTTTCATTCTCATCTCCCTTTGTTATCTCTGTTCCTCCAGCTTCTGAGCAAGCTCAACCATTATAGTAGTTTAGTATCCTCCAGATCTTCCTTTCCTATAATTATTTATCTGTCTCAGCTCCTCAGTTGCCACTCCCCAGCTGCTGCTTCTTTGCATCTTTGCTTGGGGATGGAACAGTGAGTGGCAGGCATATCCAAACTCCCCCTCTCTGTATCTCAGCAGACATCACTAATGAATCATGTCACTCTTTCTTGCTGAGCCTGCATATGTTTGGCAATCTTCAGGGCACCACTCCAGGAAGCCAATACCAATCAGGGTTGGCACAGTTTGTTGCAGACACTTTATATTAGCTCACTCACCACTCATTTCCATGCTTCTTAGTCTTACTTTCTTGAACAATAGAGGCTGACAACTCACAAGGGGCGTTTTCCAAACCTCCTATCAGGTAGGATGCAGGTGTGGGACTTCGGCTCTGCCATGCACGTGAACCCTCATGAAGCATGGATGAGGAAAATAAAAAACACGAGGCAGCTGTTGCATGTAGGTCTCCTGAGGCAGTTGTGCCAGAATGTCTAGTTCCTACTGTGTAGGGGCAATGGCAATGTTTTTCCTTTCTAATGACCTTATGGTATGATTGGGCATGTTTCCTGGATATGTTATCCTTACGTATACTTCTGGAAATGTAGTGCCCAGGCTTAAAGCCCATCCCAACAATTCTGTTCGATGACTTCCACTAACCAATTATTTAATGAATAAGCCAGCTAGATTAGTTTCAGGTGTCCACAACTAAGAATGAGGATCTATAGAAAATGGAAATGTACTTTTTATTTCTGGCAATTAGTAGCAGAATACCCAATTAACGAGGGCTTAAACATAGGGCTTTTGTTTTCACATACTGCTCAAGGATGTCAGCCAGGAATTATCTTCAGCACGTGATTTCTGACTTCACTGTTACAAGATGACTTCTGCATCTCTCTTTTTTTCTGCACACAAAGTAGCAGATAAGGGTGCATCAAAGCTTCCTTCTAACATTCTTTTATTTGAGAAAGAAGGTCATAACCAGGGACTTCTGTTGACATCGGCTAGCACTGTTGCATGATCTCTCTAAAACATGAACGCTGGCATTTCATTATCCTGCTTTTAGAAGAGACAGGCATGGGGCGCTTGGGTGGCGCAGTCGGTTAAGCGTCCGACTTCAGCCAGGTCACGATCTCGCGGTCCGTGAGTTTGAGCCCCGCGTCGGGCTCTGGGCTGATGGCTCGGAGCCTGGAGCCTGTTTCCGATTCTGTCTCCCTCTCTCTCTGCCCCTCCCCCGTTCATGCTCTGTCTCTCTCTGTCCCAAAAATTAAAACAAAACAAAAAACGTTGAAAAAAAAAGAAGAGACAGGCAAAGAAGTAGAAGTCAGAAATTGTCAAATGAGATATCCTACAATGTTTCCCACACCATCATTGTCTTAGTCGCTATTGTCCCCCAGGGCTCCTCTGCTGAGCTCCAGCCAAAGCTTACTCACATTTTTCAGATGAAATATTTAGTTACCATTTGATGTTATTAAACATACCAAAAGACCCATCCTTTCCAAAGTAACTTCCCCTTATCATCAAATGTGAATTTTCTAGTTTTAGGATCCCATATTTGGATTAAGATACTTGCTGTCATGGGATGCCTGGACGGCTCAGTCAGTTAAGCGTCCAACTCTTGATTTTGGCTCAGGTCATGATCTCATGGTTTGTGAGATTGAGCCCCATGTAGGGCTCTGCACTGACGGTGAGGTGCCTGCTCGGGATTCTCTCTCTCCCTCTCTCTCTCTCACTCTTTTTCTCAAAATAAATAAATAAATTTTAAAATAAGATGCTTGCCATTCAGAGAACATATGCTAGACTGTATATGTATTATTTAGTGATGGAAGCTCAAAAACCCATGACCGCTCATTATCTTGTTACCACAGACAAGATCATTAAATGCGCATGTGTATCCTCATGAAGAATAGAGAAGAACAGTTTCATCTGAGGAAAGGAGGCCTGCAAGGACGACCTAGCATCATGAGCAGCTGGATTTTAGGTATGATGAAGTGAACTAACGAGGGAAACAATTACAAGTACATTGTTGCGTGCCGGCTTTAATTAGGAATACATATTAAATGATTACTTCATATATGTTAGAGTTCTAGAAGGACAATTCATAGCATTCCTCTCTTCTCTGTTTGAGGTTGGAACAAACCAAGAAATGGAAAGACAGGAGAAAATTATAATATCAGTTTTTCGCTCATAATGGTCTCCATATTTTATGCTTAAGTTTTTGTCCAAGTGGCTTTGTAATCCTTGACCCCTGAATTCTACCTACTGACTTAACCCAGTCACTGGCTCAGCTGGACAACCCCCAAGCTTCACATATCCACACACGCACTGGGGCAACACCTTTTATCACAGGCAGCCAGAATGGAAGAGGAGCTAGAGTGAGCCAAGCTACACATGGCCCCTTCGTTACCCCATTTGCCCATTAGATAAGTCATTGCACTCACTTCAGGTCAGTGAACATGGGATGTGGATGAGAAACCAGGAGTGTTGTTCTGGTGGAAGACCCTTGCCCAGAAATGTGAAAAGGTGGGGGGTATGTATGATTCTTTAAAGTTAAAGCCAGACAGTGAGGGAAGAAAGTGACAAAGCCATTCCAGACAATAAAGTCATCGTTATTAGTATTTCATCATCCTAAATTATTTTTTAAAATTTTTAAATATTTTTTTCCTTATTTTTGAGACAGAGAGAGACAGAGCATAAGCAGGGGAGGGGCAGAGAGAGAGGGAGACACAGAATACGAAGCAGGCTCCGGGCTCTGTGCTGTCAGCACAAAGCCCGACGTAGGGCTCGAACTCACAGATGGTGAAGTCATGACCTGAGCTGAAGTCGGACACTTAACCGACTGAGCCACCCAGGCTCTCCTTTCCTAAATTATTGTTAAGAAGATAACGATAATTCATATTTTGCTGATGTCATTGTGCCTTTCCTATAATATTTACAGCAAGAACATTTGTAAAGGGAAAAATCCACTATGCCTCCAGGTACCTTCATGTTTCCACAAAATTTTCATTTTGTGAGCCAAAATAAGAGATTAAAAAATATTAACAAATTGACGCATCCATACCTTTCCAGCCTCAATGCCATCTTGTTCTGAATTTATAGTCCAGTGAAAGCAGTCTGCCTGAAATGATCATGGAACATTTTATACTATTCTATGCCTCTGCACTTGAGGTTTTGCTAGTTCCTTTCTCTGAAATGTATTTTCAGGCACCTTTTATCTAACATTAAGCATCCTTCAAATCGTAGTTCAAGCATTATTTTATTCCATGAAGAATACTTTCCTGAATCTTCTGAATACAATAAGTGACCATCTTCTGTGATCTCATAATAGCACTTTTCACAGTACCGTATTTGAAATTATATGTCATGTATTTGTTAACTCAATTGAAATACAAGAGGTCTAGGTTAAGGATTGTTGTTTTCATTAACATTTGTATCTTTCTAACTTAGCACAGACTTGTTCTATAGTAGGCAGTTAATATGTGATTTTTGAATTGTTGAGCTAAGGCAGAGACAGACAATGGAGTTATTAGGACAGAAAGGATTTTCAGAGAAGAGCAAATTGTGCATGAAGATACATTTAGCTAAAATATGTGTTAGAAGTTTGAGGAATGGCATGGTTCTTTATACAGTAGATCTTTACTTTTGAAATGTCACATTAGTTTTTTAAAATCTTAAAGTGTGATATTTTGACATTAAAAAAAAACACCATCAAATGACACTGAACTTTTTAAAAGTAGTTCCAAAAGAATAACAAGAAAAGTGACTTCATGAAACTGTTGTAAAATTATTAGAGTTCATAATATGTGTTTCTACTTATTCTTCTTTCTATCATCAGCATCATGAGATATTTAGTAATTAAATTATAATGCACATCATTATAATTCAGATTGCATCAATTATGTATATGTATATACATATATATGTATATATATATGAATTCAAACATCAATATGAAAAAGAATAGATGATTTTTATATCTTAAGGTATATCCTAAGCAACAAATATAGAACATTAACCAAAACTGGGATATTTTTCAGCCATTCCTGATTATAGCAACATATTATCAAGTCAATGACCTGTTTTTTGAGGAGCATCTTTGAATATGCTGTGTATTATATGTGGATAAACTGCGGATAAAATCCTGTCTCTAAGCATACATCCATAAAGAAAACCTGATAGAACATTGCTGGTCAGTAAGAGGCTAGGCTTGGCTTTTTACGTCAGATTTCTGAAGATCTTTCCTCCTGTGCAGATCTGATGAGGTTGACATCTTTCTGTTCATTTCTTCAGTCTGAATTCCATAGAAACAGCATTCCATTTCTATATAACCATATTTAGACAAAACCAGTTGCTGGCTACTGTCATTATGGAGGATTCAAAGTCCCACATCCTAAACTTTTCTGTTTGTGTTTTAATATTCTTGAGTTCTAGCTTAAGTTCAGGTTCAGTATCTTAATTCTGCAATTCCATGGTTTCTGGGACTTATTTAAAGAATAAATTAAAATGTAGGCCAAAAACACATGTATAAAATTGCTACAAATATTTTTTGACTTCCATAAAACATTATGATTTATTAGATGAATATTGATTCAAATTTTATTTTCTAAGATTTGCGCTTTACTAGGACCAAACTGGATGCTTTATAGTTAATGTTCATCCATATAAATCAACATGTAATCCCCTTCCTCACTTAGCAATGCCAAAATAAATGATAAAATTGGTTTCTGCCTACTTAATCATTTCTGGAAACAATTATTTATTTGAATTTATGTTTTCTCAGTCATTCATGCACAATTAATCATTTTCAGAACTGCTCAATCCCAAAGAGGTTTGACAAATGTTGCACTTAGAAACAGCTTTGTTTTCCAAACTGCATTTTCTGCACCTCTCTTTTATTATAATACTAACAATATTTGCATAAAAATAGTATCAAATTAAACAAGTTGCCAATTTCACTTTTAGCAGATTTAAAATCCTCTTGAAATTATTACACATCAACAAAATGTAAAACCACTTGCATTAGCATATATTAGCATTAGCATATATGTGTTGAAGAGCAAACATATCCAACATTCATCCTGGGGGTACCTAGGTAAAATTACTGCTTTATTCTATTATTCCAATAAAAGATAAAATATTGCCTAAAAACTACCTCAGCTAACCTTGAAGTTTCTGCAAGTACAAAACAGAGCATTTGATTTCATGAAGATTAAAGTGAACTTCTAGTAGATTTAAGCCACTCCATCTCTCTGAGCATCACTATGTAAAATCACTTTCAGATTAAGTATAAGACTACAAAGAGTCATCACCTGAAAACATACTAAGAATGTAACCAAGGTAATTTTTACAGCTTCCATTTCTTGGGTTTTTGTTGGTTGGTTGGTTGGTTGGTTGGTTGGTTTTTTGTTTGTTTGTTTTTTTTTGTTGTTGTTGTTTTTTTAAATTTTTTTTTTCAACGTTTATTTATTTTTGGGACAGAGAGAGACAGAGCATGAACGGGGGAGGGGCAGAGAGAGAGGGAGACACAGAATCGGAAACAGGCTCCAGGCTCTGAGCCATCAGCCCAGAGCCCAACGCGGGGCTCCAGCTCACAGACCGCGAGATCGTGACCTGGCTGAAGTCGGATGCTTAACCGACTGCGCCACCCAGGCACCCCCCTGTTTGTTTTGAGAGATCGCACCTGCTTTCATGCAAGTGGAGGGGGGCAGGTAGGGAGAGGCAGAAGGAGAGAGAAAGAAAATCCCAAGCAGGCTCCGGGCTCAGCACAGAGCCCCAGGTGGGGCTCCATCCCACAACCCTGGGATCATGACCTGAGCGGAAATCAAGAGTCAGATGCTCAACTGATCAACTGACTGAGCCAACCAGGTGCCCCATTACAGCTTCCATTTTTACAGTTTCTTCAGTCTTGTAATTTTTATTTTAGTTTTCTATATAACAGTCATTAACACCTTAGAATGGTCTCTGAAAACCACATATTTATTCTTGTTAACATCCTCTCCCTTCATTTCTTTATCCATTTGCTATTTGCAACTATTCAAGCTAATATAGACTTAAGCATATTGGGAACCTATTTTTCTCAGTTGTTTACCAGGTACACTTTTACTTTTGAAAGTATGGGGGGGCCTGGGTGGCTCAGTGGGTTGTCTTACTTCAGCTCAGGTCATGAACTCATGGTTTGTGGGTTTGAGCCCCGCGTTGGGCTCTGTGCTGGCAGCTCGGAGCCTGAAGCCTGCTTCCGATTCTGTGTCTCCCTCTCTCTCTGCCCCTCATCACTCATGCTTTGTCTCTCTCTCTCTCAAAAATAAATAAACATTAAAAAAAATTTAAGAACTGGCTACAGCCTTAACCACTTTCTAGCTGTGGAAACTTCTCCATTGTTTCAATTTTTTTATGTATAAAAAGTGAAACTATTATTCATTGTAAAGGATTAATGTGACAGTAAAGAAATATAACCTGTAATGTGTCTTACATGTAGCATCCCCTTAGCTGTTATTACTATTCTTAATATTGATTTTCTCACTTTTATATAAACTTAATATAGTAGAGGGACTTGTGAGAATCAGTTCATACTATAGGGAATTTACTTAAAACTTAAAAAAAAAAAGCCACTATCTTATTTATAGTTGGTGGGAGTTGGCAGGGGATGTAAGTTGGAATAATTTCTATGGAAGATAATTATATAGTTTTTCAAAATTAAAAGTTGTCATATCTGTTAACATTTTTTCTTCTGAGTATTTATTCTCCATATATACATGAATGTGTTTGAAAATACCTTGTACCAGATAGTCACTGAAATATTATTTGTGATAGCAAAGAAGGAAAAATAAACCTAACTAGCTACCAATAGGGAATCGGTTAACTAAATAGTGATAAATTAGACAATTAAATACTGCCAGACCATTTTTATTATTTTTAATTAAAAAAATGTTTATTTATTTTTAAGGGGGGCGGGCAGAGAGAGAGAGAGGGAGACACAGAATCCGAATCAGGCTCCAGCCTCTGAGCTGTCAGCCCAATGCGGGATTCGAATCCACCAACTGATCATGCCCTGAGCCAGAGTCGGACCCCACCCAGGCCCCCCTGTCTGGCCATTTTTGAAATGAGGTGACCCATATACATTTCTAAGATATATTTAAGTAAAACATTTGAGGTTTAAAAAAAGGTATAATGTGGTCCTATTCATATAAACAAAAGATATGTATGTACAGAATATCTATGAAGGATGTAGAATGAACAAACAACCAGTCACACTATCTTTGGGAAAAGGAGCTGTGTTTGGGGATAAACAGTTAAAGCAGGGTGTATTTTCCATTATATTTCTTTTTACAAGGGTTTTTTAAAATTTGCTTAAATTTTTATTTATTTTTGAGAGAGAGAGACAGAGTGTGGGCGGGAGAGAGGCAGAGCGAGATGGAGACACAGAACCCGAAGTAGGCTCTAGGCTCTGCACTGTCAGCATAGAGCCCAACGCAGGGCTGGAACCCACGAACATCGAGATCATGACCTGAGCCGAAGTGAACAATTAACCGACTGACCACCCAGACACCCATCCATTGTATCTTGAGATCAATCTTATTTTTTATTTTTACCACTTAAGTGTGTTATCTACTAACATAAAATAGATGAAAGGAAAGATGATGCACCAGGCATACTTTTGTCATGATCCTGTCACCAAAGTGATAGTTATGGATAAAAGATTGCGTGACATTGACGTGAGCTTTTCTGATACACTTGAGGGTGATTTTTATATATAAAAGAGCAACCTAGAGTAACTATTTTTGTTTCAAACTAAATATTAAAAATTTTTAAATTAAAAATATATTTCCTTTGTGCCTTAAATTTATTCTACAAATTTTTAATTCTATTTCTAACTTCATTGGATATTAATAATGATTTCTAAGGATGCTTAAGTAATGTTTGCTTCTGTTTCTGAACTTAATCAAACTTTAAACAATGAAATTCTAAATTTATTATATCAGATTTCTTTTCAAAATATTTAAGCTCTCTGGGTAAAAAACATATCCTAAGTATTGGGAATGTAATTACAGCATGATGGCTAGAGTTAATAGTACTTCAGAGCATATTTGAAAGTCGCTACACGAATGGGTCTTTAAAATTCTCATCACAAGGGAAAACTGTGTAACTACGTGTGGTGACAGATGACAATTGGACTTACTGTGGCGATCATTTTCTAACACATATAAACATCAAATCATTATATTGTTATAATGTTCTAAAACTAATATGTGAATTATACCTTGATACAAAAAGAAAACAATCAACAATAGAAGACAAAACACTCTGATAAGTCCAATAGATTAAATATATCACTAATTAAAAATTTAGTAAGGCTTCAATTTAAAGTCACTAGTCTAAATCAATTACTCAATTACTTATTTTGAAATTGTCTCTTAAAAGACTGTCACTCTAATAACCAAACTGTCTTAAACAATGTCAGCCCAAGAATATTAATGACTAGATGAGGTAAAATCTTGAGTAGGTTGGGTATTTATTTTACATGTGCAGAGATGTTAAGCAATTTGACTCAATTCGTATAACTAGAAAACAGCAAAATTGGATCCAAGTTTATCTTATTCTAATCCTATAACTTTCACACTGTTTTGCCTGTTTTATCAAATACCAGAGACTGGCAAAAAGGAATTTTATTCACACGTGTGTTTGAAAGTTCAAAGAGTAGAGCTGACTTCAAGTGCAGTTTGATTTGGGTGCTCAAAAGATATCTTCGCCATCCAGTTTCTTCCTCATACTCTTGCGGTTTTGTCTCCTTTGTGTTGGCTACATTTTTTTGCTGTAGAAACAAGCTTTATATCTACTACCATCTAATAAAACTCTGGTGTTTCATTTTCTGAAATTCTCCAGGAAAGATCTCATCACCTCCTATTCATTTTTCAATATCCATGTCTCTGAAATATAATCACTGGCTAGAAATAAGATATACTAATTCACGTAGAGATAAATCAAGGTCAGCTTCTGGGCATGAGAGGTTCTATTTTACCAAACCATGTGGATTGAGAGTGGCAAATAGGCATATGTACAATAGAATGCTAGGTTTGCAGAAATGCAGGTGAGGAGAGGAAATGTGATTTGGAAAGGGGATTCTGAAGTGAATTCTACCTCTATGCGCCCACTATGTTATTTGAAGACTTTTCAGAATTTCGGAATCACCTATTAAAGCTGAAACATCTGCTTTAAGTTTAATAAGTCAACACCTTTAGTGTGATCTGGGGGAAGGAGAAGAGAGTAGCTTATTTTTCAGCAACATACGTTTTCCAGGGTAAATGACACTGAATTGGCAGATAGTTAGTTTGAAGAATCTTAATTGAGAGAATTGGACAAAGGATGCAGTGAAATTTAGAGTCAGTGACATTTCCCTCAGCAGGTATCAGAGCCCTGGTTAAAACTGCTAGGTATTGGTTGAAGGCTAGGAGACTGTCAATAATACGAGCGAGTTGCTATGCCAGTGTCAGGGGAACTGTCCCACGTAGCTTGTTGTTAAGATGGAGAGTAAGGGCAAGGTTCTTAGCACCAGAATTTTACGAGGCAATGACCCGACTTGGCTGGACACCACCGCAGGAGTCACAGCTAGAGTTGTAACATCATACTTCACTACAAGTGAGAATGTTGGGTTCTAATTTAATTTTATCCTGACTAATGTCAGTATTAGTTCTGATAAAAGCCAGTTCCAGGCAAATGGCTTCAGATTTGAAGAAAGGAACTTGGAGAAAAAGGATCTGAACGCTTCCATTCAAGATGCCATATATCCTCAGGATTGCTCCCTGGGCCCCTTCACTTAAAACATAGATTTCCTCCTTCCTTCCCCATCCCCCCACCCCAAACACCATCACGTCTTATGCTTTATGTCATGAGGATCTTTTCCATCTTTACTGAGATAAAATTGATAAGAAGCACTGTGTAAGTTGTTTCAAATCATGACATTCTATATTTGACATATTTATGTATTGTGAAATGATTGCCACCATAAGGTTAGTTAACACAACTATCACCTCACATAGCTACTTTTGTGTCTGTGTGGTGAGAACATTTCAGATTTTCTCTCTTAGCACATTTCAAGTATACAATACAGTATTGTTAAGGATACTCACCATGCTGCACATTAGATCCTCAGAATTTACATATTATAGCCGAACGTTTGTACCCTTTGATCACCATCTCCTCATTTCCTTCACCTTCCAGCCACTGGCAACGACCAATCTAGTCTCAGTTTCTATAAGTCTGGATTTTTTACGTTCCACAGATAAGTGAGATCACAGAGTATTTTTCTTTCTCTGGCTGACATTTCACTTAGCATAATGCCCTCAAGTTTCATCCATGCTGTTACAAATGGCAGGATTTCCTTCTTTTTTATGTAGCTGAATATTTCATTTTTTATATCTATATTTATCTATATATCACATTGTCTTTATCCATTATTCCATTGACACTTAGGTTGTTCCCATGGCTTGGCTATTGTGAATAATGCTGCAGCGCATGTGGGGGTGCAGACATCTCTTCACGATAGTGATTTCATTTGCTTTCAATATATACCCAGAAGTGAGATGACTGTATCACATGGTGGTTCTATTTTTAACTTTTGAGGAAATTCCATATTGTTCTCCATAGTGGCTGTAGCAATTTAAAGTCCTATCAACAGTGCAAAAAGATTCCCTTTTTTCCACATTCTAGCCAACAGTTGTTTTGTTTTTGTTTTTTTTTTTTTTTTTGGACAATAGCCATTTTAACAGCTGTGAGGTAATATGTTATTGTGGTTTTGATTTGCTTTTCCCTATTTCTCTGATAGTGATGTTGAACACCTTTTCATGAACCTTTTGGCCATCTGTATGTCTTCTTTGGAAAAATGTTTATTCAAGTCCTTTGGCTACCCTGAGGATTTGAATAATCAATTGAACGTATGTTTGTGTTGATGTGTTCTTATGTAAATAACATTTTTAGGGATTAGTGTAGGCAATCACAAATTAACTGACGAAAATTGATAATGAATAGTTAATTATCAGAGTATTAGAAATGTTAATATGTAACCTAAGTACAAAAATACCCTTGGTCACATACAAATTAGTTTAAAAAGCAATTTAGAGTCTTCATTCATTATTGACTATAATATGGCTAATATTGACTATAATACGACTGTCCTTTTTCTGAAAAATCCTGGTCAAATTACAGAGCCTAGACCATCTATCTATTAGGTACATAAAGTAAAGAAATGATAATAAAAAAAGAAAAGAAAGAAAAAGAAAAAGATCCACAATGATGGGAAGGGGATATGTCAGAGGGTCACAGGAGCCAACTGAAAGGGCTCCTAATGGCCAAAGCTGAAACAATTCAAAAACAAAAACAAAAACAAAAACAAAAACAAAAACAAAAACACACAGACCTAAGACAAAGCTGCAGCAATATATAGTGGAAAAAGTGTTAGGTTTGTAATTCGGCAGTTCAGTTCTGATCTTAATTCTGCCATGTTGTAGAACATAAATTCTTTACCTCTCAAAGACTAACTTTCAAGATGGTTTACATTAGAAGAGGCCTCTTTTCCCATTGCTCGGGTTCTCATAAAAGGAGTATTTTCCCCTAAATATCCCTAGCCTCTTGCCCTGCCCTTATTTCTTTCAGCGGTGGAATCAATTTTCTTAAAGCTGGATAATTGGCATTAATTCAAGATTCTTGACTGAAGGAGTATAAGCTAGAAATGGTTCTAAATGGGAGGTATTTGGTGCCTTATCCTTTCTTCTCTACTCAGGATCATAGTGGGGCAGCTGAAGCATTTGCTGTTTTGGCAAAATGGTCTCTGGCGATTCACTATTTTTCTTTCTTCTTTATTGAACCTTTGCTAAAAGAACCAGCAGCACACTATGTACAAGCTAAAGATTCTGCCTTCCAAGTCCTGGGAAAGTAAGTTCTTCCAATTTTATAAACTCTAGAAGAGGTGGGGTGAGCAAGCAGTGTATAATTTGGTTGTTCTACACCTAGCCCCAGGGCGTAAGTCGTCCCATTTGGGCTTTACATTCTTTCCCATACTTTTCCCATATAGGAGATGCTTTGAGGAGTTAGTGCTCAATTGGTTCACAACTTAAATGAAAAAAAGGGAGGTGTTATTTGCTGAAGCCCTCCAAACAAACGTCAGCATTTCATAAAGTCAAAATCATTTATGCTCTGGTAGCTTGAAAATAATAAATTATCATGTAAATATAACTTGTTTTCATAGTAAAATTGAAGCTTTGAAACTAACAGCCATATGTATTGTACATTATATAAAAAAATTGAATTGTTACAACTTCTGATACTACTCAAAATAATGAAATTCTCAACTTGTTTAAAGTTTGTAGGAAGCGTGCTTAGCTTTATAGAATGGACTCTTACATATTCCTAATTGCCAATTATTTCCCTCTCTCTGCCCAGTGCAGTTCAATATAAAACTATGCTTTTAATTAACTTCCGCTCAGTAAATAGGTATTCAGATGCACATTTTGTGCTTCAAAACTACAATTAAGGCTGTAGGGTTAGTTTTTGCAACGTTATTCTAATTAAAATACTTTTAGCTGTATTTGGCATGCATTAAAATGTCAAGTAATTGACAGCCCATAAGTGAAAAATTGATCCAATTATCAAGCCAACTAGAACTTTTCTCTTTTTTCAACTGCTAAGATTTATTATGGCTATTAGAATTACAGATGTTTATATGTTTGCTTTTAGTAATTGGAATTCATTTAACTTTGCCATGCCCTCGGTGCTGTTTCTGCTCTTCAGTGGGATAGACAATTCTTCAATCTTTGAAATGTGCCTTTAGAAAACGCTTCCCAAATCTCTCTTCACATAGAGTAGATAATCATGCTTTCATTGGAGTGTAGGGAATAGATTTTTCTTTTCATGTCTCCAGATGGTCCTTTTAGTAATGAATCACAGAGGAACACAGCTTGTCCTAAGATATGGCTTCTCTACATCTTATTTTCTAAATTAATAATATAAATCTTTAACGAATTAATTAATTTAAGACATGCAAATAGAATAAAACAGAAGAAAATATAACAAATGTTAATTTCTAATTGCAGCTAGTTGATTAGCCTCTCCTGCAATGTAATAAAAATATTTAATCATCTCAATAAAAGTCAACCAAAAAGACCTCTAAAATATCAATTTTGTGTAGACGTGAAAGACATTTTAGAACAATTGTTAATAAATAAAGAAAAAAGGAGGAGAGCTCATATTCACTCAATTATTTATATTGTTGGATGAGTACTGTGGGGAAAGCAATATTTATTGTTTATCAAGAGTCTTCATTAATAAATATTAGCCAATTAGAAAAGGAAGTTAATTCAGAGTTTAGGTTGTATTAAACCTATTTATATCTAGATCTAAAAACTATAATGGCAATAAATATTAAACTAATATATTTGTTATGGATGCCATAGACATATTATTCCATTGATAGCATTTTATATAGTATAGAGGAACATCTACATATATTTGAATCCTAAACAAGTCTTCTCTCACCCTAGATCTCATAACAACATTTGTCTATTAAAGTAAACACAAGTTTCTCAGCCCAGTACTCAATGCCTTTCATCATCACATCATACAGCTTCCACCTATCCACCCACTTCCCTGGAATCCTGACACAGGCCACCCAACAATATCCAGCACCTCTTGGCCAATCCCACTTCTTTGTTTTCTTCCTCTGCTCTTTGCTCCCCCAGTAGCCTTCACTCTGCCTATTCAACTGTTCCCAGATCAGGCTCAAAACTTATTTTCTTCAACAACATACTTTATGAACCTATCCAGAAATTAAATTGTTTCTTATTTTGAATATCACAGTAGTCTTATAGTGTGTACTTCACTTTAAGAAATTTATAGCCAATTGTCACTATTAGCAGTAGTTATGGTCTATAGAGTCACTGCAACCACTGAATCATTGTTTCTTGGTAAAATAAAAGTAAAATAAAGAGTGAGGTTTCTCCGAGCCTCTGGTCATAACATTTTCCTTAACTGATCAATGGATAATCTTGTTTTATGTGGGTTTCTGTTTCAAGAAGTATTACTTAATATGTATTGCTGATGCGTTAACATTGAACTCATGGACAACGGCACTATACCTCATGACCGAATAAAAGTTATCTAACACACCTGTGTTCTCATATGGCACATCACAGCCTTCGCAAATTTCAGAACACTAGACACCACTTGAACACTAAGCTTGAGAGCCGTTTTAAACAGCGAAATCACCAAGAAAAAGTACACAAACGTGACACTAAATAGAGCATGAAAAGGGCACTTTTTACATTATGAAAGCTGAAACAAGATGTCAGAGCAAAGCTTTATTTGACCTCAGCTGTGAATGTGTGCGTTGGGCAGCTCAGTTTTATTTTTCTACAGTGTGCACGTGTATGTCCAAGAATGGAATGGATCTGGAAGCTCATCAGTGTTGATTTTGGGGTTACAAATAAATTTTAATGAGTAGGTAAACTCATAATAATGAAATTCACAAATTATGAGGGTAAACTGCCTATTTCTTAGTTGCTTCTACTATTTTATCTTATTTTCAGAAATATATCCTTCCCCCAATACTGATGAAATCCACTGTAGTACCTTTAATAATACTTGCTGAATGGGAGAATAAATTAAATCTTACTTTGACACAAAATTGTATCACAAGCATGAATATTACTATTCAAATTAATTTGAATATGTAATCTCTGGCCTTATCTCGAAACATGGATTTAAAGGTCTCTGAGTATAATTTATTTAGAACTTAAAATGTAAATATAAAGGACTAAGCCTAGTTATATCAAGTGATAACTTTAGAGGTAAATATAATGACAGAGAAATATTATATCAGTCTTGATAATATAATTCTGAAATAGCTCTCATGACAGAGACTACAGGCAACTATACCAATAAAGAGGCTACTGAATGATCTAGATTTGAAATGATAAGTGGGGAAGTTGGAATAGGGCAGCTGCAATATAAAAATAGGGGTGATTTAAGAGAAAAAATTTTAATGCTTATTTATTTTTGATAAAGAGAGAGACAGAGTGTGAGCAGCGGAGGGGCAGGGGGAGAGGGGACACAGAATCCGAAGCAGGCTCCAGGCTCTGAGCTGTCAGCACAGGGCCAAACATGGAGCTCAAACTCAGGGACACAAGATCATGACCTGAACTGAAGTCGGGCGGACGCTTAACGGACTGAGCCACTCAGGCGCCTCTTAAGAGAAATATTTTTAAAGAATTTGACGCCTTCTCATATGACAATTGTTTCTAGCGATCAATCAAAAATTAAAAGAATTTCTATTCCAGTCTATGTATAGCATGTGATAGAATTTAAAAGAAGTAGAATAAAATATTGTCCTGCAAATACAGAAAAAGAAAATGAACCAGGACACCAAAAAAGAGTAACAACAAAGCTGACATTTGTTACTAGTGAAAAGTCAGGATAATATTTAATATGTGTGATTCCCATTCTAAAAAATCAGAAAATTTAGGTTTCCCTCAAGGAAAATGAATCACATTCAAAATGGTTTTTTAAGCATCTTGCTGAATTCTTTAAATTTCTACTTATAACTATGTCCTTGGGGAGTATAAATGGAACTAGCAGATGTTAGTAAAAATGACTATGACTTAACAAGCTTCTCAAACAAACAACAACAAAAAACACAAAGTTTCTGAGTCCATAATAATTGCTTATTTGTGTGAAAAAGATTCTTAATCACACATGCCTCATCTTCTCATCTATTTCTCAACTAAAATGATCCTTCACAGACTGCTCAACATTCAAGATGCTGCCAAATTGAAAACGGAAGTGCTTTTGCTTTAATTTTACCATGATTTGTGCTTTTTTTTTTGTCCCTGACAAAATCCAGTGGATAATTGTAATGAACCTGGATTTTTTTTTTAAAGTTCCATCATGCTACATTCAAATTTGGCAAAAAATACTATCTCGTTTTCTGTTTCATTTAATGCACATGTTCAGATTGTTCACCAAGAGGATTCATTGCTTCATTTAGGTGATTAATATGTAGCACAATCAAATGACCTCAGTGGAATATTCCCAATCATCAACATTATACTGAAATTAGCAATAGCTGGTTTATTTTATGACAGGTATAAAAAGGAAGCTGATCTTGTTTTTCAATTGCTTCTCTCTCCATCGGGAGGAGCCATTGCTCTTCAAGAAGAGAAAGCATGGTTACAGAGAAAGTTTTATCTTTGTTTCTATTTTCATCTGGTATCAGGACTTTGTGGCGTGGGATTAAAATTCATTCTAGGAAACAGGTGTTTCAATAATATCTTTATTATGACTACCTCCGTTCATAACAAAAAACTCTACAAAGCAGTCCCTTTTCAATGGAGGATGAATCTGTGCCTGACTCAATGTGTCGTACAATACTAGAGAATTTAATTCTTTCGGAAATAAAAGAGTTACATGGAATTAAATGTTGTTTTGTTTTCAGAATAACAAATAAAATGTTCATTGTAAAGTCATAGGACAAATTGTGCTCAATTTGTATGTAACTCTTTTTCAATTTTCAGATATTTCTTCACTTCTCTCTATATATTTATGCATTAAATAAGCTCTTCTGAAGATGAACTTTAAAAATGGCCTCTAAATATTAGGTTGGCTGCAACAATTATGCTGAAAAACTTGAAAACTTTGAGGATCAATCCTATATTTACTGAATGTGCAAAATGTAAAAGAACTAAATCTAGTTTGAAGGAGCAAAATATACAATGAGAAATTGAGCATTGTGTCTGATATGCTTACTTAGGAAACGATCTTTTGATCTTTTTTTCTGAGAAACTATTAAGGAAAACATGATGCAAAGGGGTAGGCAATGGTGCATAAAGCATCAACACCAAACAGAGTCATTACAGGATAAAAAGTTTAAAATAAATTCAATATGCAAACATTAAAATACTCAGACCCAATTTCTCTTGGGAATTTCAAAGCATAATCCTTTGTCAAAGGAGTAGACTTCCAGTTGTTTAACTGGAGCAGCAGGTATAACAAAATAAAATTCACTGTCAGCGATCTGCCTTTAAATTTTCATCACTACAATTTAAAGCACAGAAACGACAAATAAATAAATTAATTAATTAAATAAATAAAGCAAAGAAACAACAAAAATTCCTCAACTCTAAAATTCATCCAACTTCTTTTTTTTAAAATTCATCTCATTTCTAATTTAATAACTCATAATAGATAACATTTATGCGGGGTCTATCATGTGCTACTTTATTAGGCTCTTTATATTCATTATTCCCTTTAATTCCTTGAAGAAACCAATGAGGTAGGCATTACGATTTTTATTTTATAGTCTTCAGGATTCTAGGTTCAGAGAGCACAAACAATTTGAATAGAGGAACATGAAATTTTCAAATCTAGGTCTCTATCACTTCAAAGTCTGGATTCTAGCCACTGAAAACATTCCTCCAATTAACAAAATCCAATCTTCCATTCTCAGAGCTCATATTAATTAACCTTTCAGGGGAATTTCACACAGTTGATCGCTCCCCTTGGATACATTTTATGCACTTGGCTTCCAGACCACGGCAATCTTCGATTTTTATTCCTACCTTACTGAAAGTCGAGGCTTTTGTTGGCTGTATTCACTACTAGATCCTTAGCACATGGAACAGAATGTATAGAGCACATAAGTAGGAAAAACGATTTTTCTGAAATAAAAGTACTTTTAATTTGTAGAAAACAATGAAAATACATTTAACCCTTAAATATGTAAATATTAAGTAACAAAATATATTAGTGAACCTTGAAAATATATATTCTTTATTCATTTGTCTTCCTTACAGAAAAGTTTACTTAGAAAGGTGATTTTAAATTTTAAACATTGTTTACTGAATACACATAGAGATGATGCTAGCAGAAAGCTATAGAAATAGACTTCGTGATATATATTTTTCTCTAGAAGAAAATATTCCTTTACTCATTAATATCTACTGAAAAACTACTCTTCTAGGTTCTATGGCTACAGCATGGGTTAGCATTGGTAATGCTGTTTTGGATTGGGAAGTCAGGAAAGAAATCCATCAAGAGATTTCTTCATGGCATTCAATCTATGATGATAAAGGATGATCAGTCCATTATTTGAACAAAGACCTAAATGATGGAAAAGTGAGTGCCATGGGAGTAACTGGGAACAAGTGTTCCAGGGAACATCAAATCTGAAAGCTCTGATAAAATTTACTGTAAATATACTAAAGGTGGAAAGGAGAAAGAGTAATCAACTGCCTGAGCAGAGAATTGAGGTCATAGGACAAACAGGTGCTCCAAAAATTGTAGGCACAGAGGTGGATACCTCAAAAGAAGCCCAGGAGCATGAACGTCTGCTAGACCTGGTACTGGGGTAGTAAAACTTAAATTGTAATTGACAAATTGCTGGAAGCTCAGCGTGGAGAACCTGAGAGTTAAAAACTCCAAAGGAATCCAGTCATTGGGGGGGGGGGTCCCTACATTTTCATGAGTTTTATCTCTAGGTATCTTACTAGAAAAATAAAAACAAAATTTCTCTCATGCTTCCAGAATAGGAAAGTAACTGTTTTGAAATGCATCCATAGTATTGTATTTTTAGCAAGGCCTTAACCAGCACAGGCTCATTAAAAGACAGACTTGATGGACTATGGAACACTTTTCTTTCCCATACAGCTTATCATCACATCAATAGGGCTCCTGTATAATTACAGAGGATTACAACTGAAAGAACTGCATATCTCAGACCTTATTTAAGAATCTCTAGAGAAATCCAAAGAGACAAAAACAAGAGGAACTTTACCTTCAGACACTACCGTTACAGACAACAGTATGCACAGCCTAACCCCTTGCCAGATAAACATAAAACCTCATACTAAAGGCCTATTTACTTCAGTTCTTTTTACCCAGTTCATCATGTCCTGCTTTCAAAAAATTCACAATTAATGCCAAGAGACAAAATAGCCGCATTAAAAAAACACAGTTTGGGGGCGCCTGGGTGGCTCAGTCGGTTGAGCATCTGACTTCAGCTCAGGTCATGATCTCACAGTTCGTGGGTTCGTGCCCCATATCAGTCTCTGTGTTGACAACTCAGAGCCTGGAGCCTGCTTCGGATTCTGTGTCTCCCTTTCTCTCTGCCCCTCCCCTGTTTGCACTCTGTCTCTCTCTCTCTCTCTCTCAAAAATAAATAAACATTTAAAAAGATTTTAAAAAATAAAAAATAAATAACAAATAAAAAACACAGTCCAAAGAGATAGATCAAGCATCAGAACAAGATCTAGATAGAGCAGATATGGCAGAAATTTCTAGCAGAACTAGCCCTCTAATTAATTATCAGAACAGGAATCTGAAACAACTATGATTAAATATGCTAAGGGCTAAAATGGAAAAAGTGGAAGATATGTAAAAGCAGATGGGTTATATAAGCAGAGAAATGGAATCAAAAGGAAATACTTGAGGGGTGCCTGGATGGCCCAGTTAAGCCTCCGACTCAATTTCAGCTCGTCATGATCTCATGGTTTGTGAAATCGAGCTCCCTGTCAGGCTCTGTGCTGACAGTGAAGAGCCTGCTTGGGATTCTGTCTCTCTCCCTGTCTCTCTGCCCCTCTTTCGCTCATGCATGTGCATACTCCCTCTCTCAATAATAAATAAATAAAAATAAAAGGAAAGGTTGGAAATAAAAAATACTGTATAAGAAATGAAGAATGTCTTTGACAGGCTCATCAACAAATTGACTCAGTTGAAAAACAAATTGGGGCCTCTGGGTGGCTCAGTCGTTTAAGCGTCCGACTTTGGCTCATGTCATGATCTCGCGGTCCGTGAGTTCGAGCCCGGTGTCGGGCTCTGTGCTGACAGCTCAGAGCCTGGAGCCTGCTCCAGATTCTGTGTCTCCCTCTCTCTCTGCCCCTCCCCTCTTCATGCTCTGTCTCTCTCTGTCTCAAAAATAAATAAATGTTAAAAAATGTTTTTAAAAAAGAAAAACAAATTTAGCTATTAAAGAAATGCCAACAGAAATGTCTAAAATAGAAATGTGAACAGGAAAAAAAAAAGGTGAAAAAGATGGAACAGAGTATCCAAGAGGTGTGGGACACTTATAAAATGTAAACCATATGTAAAATGAGAATTACAGAAGATAAAGGGGAGAAAATAACAAAGGAAATGTTCAAAGTAACAATGGCAACGAATTTTCTGAAACTAAGGACAGATACCAAAACACAGATCTCAGAACCTGAGAAAACACCAAGCAAGATAAATACTAAAATGTCTTCACTTGGGCAGACATATTCACACCGGAGAAAAAAATCACAAAGAGAAAGTTGTGAAAGAAATTGGGGGAGAGGGGAACAGAGAAAAAAGGATGAGAATGAAATCGAACATTTCTTTAAAGGAGAGTGCTGGAAAAGGAAAAATAAAATCAGATCATGTATTTTTTCATTTTAATTGATTTAACAAGAAATGGTTTGCTTAAAATAATAATAGCAATAGTGTATTCAGTGAATTCAGCCTATGGATAAGTGAAATGAATTACAGTAATGCTATAATGGCAGAAAGAGAGGAATTTAGGATACTGTGGTATAAAGTATTTGTACTGCTTGTGCACTGGTACAATGGCTTTTGAAAGCTGACTTTGTTTAATATAAACGTATTTGGTGAACTAAAGGACGATCATTAAAAAAGTAAAAAAGAAAAAAATGTGTAGCTGATATGACAAAAAGGAGAGAAAAACAGAAAATATGAGGTGGGAAAATTATAAGGGACCAAGAAAGGCATTACACAATGAAAAAGGGGTCATTTCTCAAGAAGACATACCAGTCCTTAAAGGGTGCATGGCAAACGGTAGATTGTCAAAGTACATGAGGCAAAAACCAATAGAATTGTGAGGGATCAATCCACTATTATGGTTGGAGACTTCAAGAGATCTCTATTAATAATTGACATATGCAGCAGGCAGAAAATAGGTAAGGATATATTTTAATGGAACAGTACCACCAATCACGTGGATCTAATTGACATTTATTAAATACTTGACCTCACAAAAGCAGAATACAATCTTCTCGAGCTCATGCAGAACATTCACCAAGAATAGGCTGTATTCTGGGCCATAAGACTTTACACATTTTACAAGAGTAAATATAATTAAAAAAAAATAGAAATAAATAGAAAAAAATTTAAAAAATAGAAATTAAAAAGAAGCCAAACAAATTACACTCTCCATGGAATTAAACTAGAAATCAGTAACCAAAAGCTAGCTAGAAAACCCCCAAATGCTCAGAGATTAAACAACACACTTCTAAATAACACATGGGTCAAAGAAATCTTAAGAGAAACTTAAAAATATTTTGAACTAAACGAAAAAAGAATACAACTTCTCAAAATTTCTGAGACGCAGCAAAAAAAAGTGTTTAGAGGGAAATTTATAGCATTTCACACACGTATTAGAAAAGAAGGAAGATTTGAAGTCAGTAATATAAACTTCCATCTAGAAAGAAGAAATCACAAAGGAATATTTTTTAACAGAAAAGAAACTAACTACCCAGAATCTAGATCAGTGAATTTTGGATATTTAGTTCTTAGGTAATATCCTGGGATTAATAATCTTATATGTATATTGTAGAACACATATTTGATTATTTACCAAGACTACTTGCACAAAAGTAGAATTGTTAGATCCAAGCATGGGTTTACATATAAGGCTAATACTACAAATGGCTACTAAGAATTCAGGAAATAACACTAGTATCGTATAAGGATGCCAAATTTCTTACACTCATGTTAAAACCAAACAGTTTTAAGCTTTTTTTTTTTTTGGTTGCCAATTAGAGAAGCAAATATACTGTACCATAAATTTTTATTTTTCTATTGACTAAGTAAATCTAATTATGGATTCAATCTATGCTGGAAGTACCAATCTAAGCTTCTAGAATAAAATTTAAAGTCTAAATCTGTGCCACTCAATATATAGTTCACAGACCAGATTAGCAACATGAGAATGGTTTGGGAGCTTGGGAGAAATGCAAATTCATGGCCTCCACGCCATAGCTCTGAATTCAGATTCTCTGGGGGAAAGACTAAGAATCAGTGTTTCAATGATTTTCATATTCATTCATCTTTGAGAAACATCCTTTTGCACCTTGTACCACCAGCCATCCTAAGTCTTATACTTAAAAGATTGCCCTGAACTTTGCATGCCTTTTCTCCTCTGTCTGGTAGAACCTAGGGTCATAGAGTATGTTTCTGACATCCAGATGATTTCTATTTCTTTCTAGGCTCTTGTTCCACCCCACATGCTAGACTATACGTTAACTTTACTTCTTTTCTATGTTAAATGTTCCGTCAGGGCATGTCAGGGTATAATTATGTTTTTACTAGCTGTATGGAAATCTGTCAATACGTCCATTTATATTTTAGTTTTCTGGTCAGTTTTCTTAATTTGTGCCTTTGTATGTAATCATTTTAAATGCTCAGTTTTCTGTATAAGTTATACCTAACATACTTAAATAGATTCTTAGACTCTATTCTTTACATGTATTTTACCTTCCATAAATGATATACTTTATCATTACATATTTACCACTATTTAATATTTAAATAGATTTTTCCCTAGGGGCACCTGGGTGGCTCAGTCAGTTGGGCGCCCAACTTCGGCTTAGGTCATGATCTCACGGTTTGTGAGTTCGAACTCCTCATTGGGCACTGTGCTGATAGCCCAGAGCCTGGAGCTTGCTTTAGATTCTGTGTCTCCCTCTCTCCCTGCCCCTCCCCCACTTGTGCTCTGTCTCTCTCTCTCAAATATAAATAAATGTAAAAACAAAAAAAATTAAATAGATTTTTCTCTCTTGCTCTGTCTCTCAAAAATAAATAAATGTAAAAAAAATTTAAATAGATTTTTCTCTTATTTCTCGTGCAAATTATGATTTTCAGTTTGATGTTTTCTATTAACTGTTCATTTCATTTATCCCCCTTTGCATCTCTGTTATATTAAAACTGTTTTATAGCAGTTTGTTCCTTTATATCAGAATGCTTTTCATCAATTTACATGTTCAGATTCATCATTTTTATTTTGCACTTGATTATTTCTATAGGTCCTTTTTAGTTTTTAATAATCATTTTTAAAATGACAAAAGAAAAATATTTTACAAATGTCCAAATAAGGAGTTCGCAATTTCTCATTATTGTATTGTAACTTTCTAAATAGTTGTTATAAATGGCAGTTAAAATGAATATTATCAATTCTCAACAGGAGCCTAAAAGATGTCTTTGGCCACTTCAATGCCAATGGATGTGAAAGAGAAAGAGTGGAGAGAGACAGTGCTCTTAACCAATAGCAATTAAAATATCTTACTTTTGCAAGTTTTACAAAAATACTTGGTCATGTGAATACATTGATAGGGACCCTCCCATTTTTTCTAGAAGGTGACGGTGCAAGTGAACCCAGGATTTTAAGCTTCAGTTGCAATTGGAATTGCAATTCCAATTTCAGTCAAGAATGTTTAATTTCCCTGATTGTGTTACTATTTTATTGTTTTTCCCTTAGATTCTTTGCAGGTTCAAAAACTCTATGTAAGATATTTCTATGTGCTTACTTTATATGAATATTACAGAAAAGAACTACCAGAGACACACCTCTCTGCCTCCCTCCCTCTTTCTGTCTTTCTCTCTCTAAGGAATTTTCCTATACAATTAGAAATTAAAATTCCTCAGTGACTATAGGCTTTAATTCTGTAGTTTAGATGAGAGGAGATAAAATTAGCTCTACTAATACACAAATTCATATGGAAATAAATTTCAAGGGTGCCTGGGTGGCTCAGTCTGTTGAGTGACCCTTGATTTCAGCTCAGATCTTGATCCCAGGGTCTTGACATAAGCCCCGCATCAGGCTCCGTGATGAGGGTGAGCCTGCTTAAGAGTCTTCCTGTCTCTCCCTCTACACCTCTCCCCTACTCACGTGCGTGTGTGTTCTCTCTCTTAAAATAAAATAAAGTAAAATAAAATAAAATAAAATAAAATAAAATAAAATAAACTTCATAATGAAAGAATTATGTCATTGATGTTGATGTGGCTGTTTGGGAAACAAATGTCTCTAAAAGCCCTTTATGACCTACCTGGTCCTGTTTCCTCCTCCACCACTATTACATTTATCTGTCTTTCTATTTCTTTTTCTCTCTAATATCTAGTTGGGTTATGACTGGAGATTTTCTTAGATGGCAAAGAATTATGGGATGATTGCACTAAATAAATATATGCAGCTTATTATAAAAGTCTCTATACAATAAACTATTAAGAGTGCAATGCTGGCATTATTCTTCAGTCCTTAGCTAAATTTAGTGTCAACTCTTAGTGCTATGCTGGCTTTCAATATGCATTCAAAATGTTGAAGATAAATAATTCTGACTGAAACCCTCAAGTGCTCTGCTCTAAGAAAGAATCTGAAGCCGTTCCTATATCCTTATATTTCTTGAAAAAGATGTATCCTGTTTTCTGTTCACAGGTAATACCCCTGCTTATGTTGTGGATCTGATGTCCCATCATTACTTTGAGACCTTATTTCCTGTTAGTAGTCTCTCTTTTTTTCTCTCTGTGGTTTCATCATCTGTAAAGCCTAAAGGCATACTCAACCCCAGTTCAAAACTAGGAGAAGGAGGAGGAAGGAAGGTGGAAGAGAAGAGGAGGAGGGGGATTAGGAGGCAAAGAAGGGAAAAAGGAGAAAGGACCAAACGTCTAGGTTTCATTACCTTTACGTATCACTGATTCTTGATATCTTCTCATAGCCATTACTTGACAATGTTGTTTACACATTAATAGACAAACTCAATAGATGCTTTACCTTTATTTCATTTTGTTTCTGTGTCAGTTGCACTCTTGGACACTGATTCACTTGGAAAAAATCTCTCTTCCATTGGCTTTAGAGATGCTGTTTTCCCATGTTTCTTTTTTTTTGATTTTTCCTTTTCATTTTCTTTAGAGTTCTTTCCATTAGTTGCATACCCTCCTATGTCATGTTTTAGAATTCTGCCTTTTTCCCCTTGTTATGCACACTACACAGTTGATCTAATCTTTTTATTATTTAAGTATAATTAATATATAATATCGTATTAGTTTCAGGTATACATCATAGTGATTCATTTTTTGTATGCTACAAAATAATCCCCATTATAAGTCTGGCTACCATCTGTCACTCTCAACATCTTAATAAATATCTGGATAGACTTAAAACAACAGAACTCATAATATGAAATACTATCTGCTAATCAAAAGCAACTCTCTGGAAGGACTTTTATTCTTTATTGGGAAGAAAATCTTGACCATAATAAATACTTGACTAAGTATTTCACCAAAGAACACCCAGGATTTTTATTATAAAATCAATACCACCTAACTACATACTGGAAATTATTTCATAAATATTCTACTGTCAATCATTTGACTCACAGAACCAGTATTAGTAAAAACATAATTTGTACAAATATCTTTTTATTTTGAGATAAGTAAAAGAAAACCAAAATGTCAATTTCCTTCATTTCAAACATCTACTTCATATGTAGGAAAGGACAACAATTCTCAGGAAATAAATAATCATAACCTGGCTGATATGTGGTTGAAAACATTCTAGAAAGTGATTTATACAAAAGTCAAACACTATAGGCAGGAAAGAGAGATGAAAAATCTCAGATTGTAATGTTTCTAAGAAATGTAACTCTTAGCATGTCCTTGTATACTTGATTGGGTCAGAGTTCCTGAGTACAAGAAAACTGAAATTGAATAAAACCCTGAAATGAAGACAAATGTTTTCTACTGGTAACACTGAGAATGGACAAATGAAAAAAAAAAAGAAAAAAGAAAAAAGAAAAAGAAAAAGGAAGAAGGAAGGGAAAGAAAGAAAGAAAAGAAAGAGAAAATAAATGCCTTTGAGAAAACACCGTGAGGTGAGTGGATGAATGGGGAAGAAACTATTAATTACCAAGAAAAATAAAAGGAAGAAGAACACAGTTATAAAAAGAATGTACTGCAAAATTTATAAGAAAACATTGGAAACATTTTTATTTGTATTTCCCACAGAATTAAGAATGGGTTGGCCTCTATAAAATAGGAGAAAATAATTCTTAGGACAGAAGACATTGAAATGGAAATTCTTTAAGATGAGTTGAAAAAGTCAACCAGATGAAAAGATGCTTTCAGAATGAAACAGTAACTTGACATGATTATGAAATACTGTAAGAATACCAACAAAATGCAAAGACAAAATTAAATCCTCATGGAATTAATACAAAGTGAAATTTACATTAAGGGAAATTAAGTCACTGACCACTGGTCAAACTTGAAAAGTTCTCCAAGATTGCAAAGGAAAAAGACAAAAAGATAAACCAGATGAGAGATCATATTAAATAGAGAAAAGGAAGAAGACAAAATATTCTAAGGAGAAATGAAAACAAATAAAAAATATAATCTAGGTAACATGATTTAACATTTTTTGAAATTAAATAGAATCTGTGTATTCAAACTGGTGCTGCATCTCATTCAAGAAAAAAATCAAAGAAAAATATTTGGAACTGTTTTG
Organism: Prionailurus viverrinus; assembly: GCF_022837055.1. Lineage (NCBI taxonomy): Eukaryota > Metazoa > Chordata > Mammalia > Carnivora > Felidae > Prionailurus > Prionailurus viverrinus. The sequence goes on along the minus strand of NC_062567.1, from coordinate 95,729,226 downwards.
GAATGTTTCTGAATGACAAGCATAACAAAACAAAACTTTATAAAGAAGCCCTTAAATTAAAAATATTTTTCTGCATGGGCATAAATTTCAGGTGAGTTTAGGGTAGTTGTTTGCAGAAGACAAAGGAGAAGCAACTATGCAAGAAATATTCTCAGGTCAAGAAGTACACCTCCATAATTTAAAAATATCATAAAGAAGCCCTTAAATTAAAAAACTTTTTCTGCATGGGCATAAATTTCAGGTGAGTTTAGGGTAGTTGTTTGCAGAAGACAAAGGAGAAGCAACTATGCAAGAAATATTATTCAGGTCAAGAAGGACACCTCCATAATTTTAAAATATCATAAAAAAATTTAATGGATCATACAGCTGAATTAAGGGATCAAAATAACAGTATAGAAATTTTTGAGCAAGGTCTTTGATTTCTTTTGTCAGAGTTTCATAGTTTTTTTCAGATAGATCTTGTTCATATTTTGTTAGATTTACCTAAGTATTTCATGTTGGGATGCTAACAGATCTTTTTTAAAAAGTATGAAAAGATGGAATTGTCATACTTGAAGACTTAAAAAAGAAAAAAATATTTAGGAGAATCATACACAGAATTACAATATGTTCTGTTCTTTGTTGTGATTTTCTCCAGCATTTTGTAATGAGCAGGTGTCATTTGTACAACCATTAAATTCATTATTTAAAAGAAAGTCATGGGGGCTCCTTGGTGGCTCAGCGGGCTGAGAGTCCGACGTTAGCTCAGGTCATGATCTCACAGTTGGTGAGTTTGAGCCCCACGTTGGGCTCTGTGCTGACAGCTGGAGTCTGGAGCCTGCTTCAGATTTTGTGTCTCCCTCTCTCTCTGCCCCTCCTCCACTCGTGCTCTGTCTCTCTCTCAAAAATAAACATTACAAAAAAAAAAAAGTCATCACATAAAATAATGAACTAGAGTCCTGATTCTATGAAAGAGAGTTTAGATAATTATTTTAACCTGATGATAAAATGCTGCAGTTCTCAAAAATTATTACTGAAAGAAGACATATATAAAACAGTGAACGGGTACCTGGGTGGCTCAGTGGGTTAAGCATCCCACTTTGATTTCAGTTCAGGTCATAATCTCACAGTTTGTGCTTGCAGCAGAGTCTGCTTGGGATTCTCTCTTTCCCCTCTCTCTGCCCCTCCCTTGTTTGCACACATGCTCTCTCTCTCAAAATAAATACTAAATAAACATTTTTTAAAAACCAGTGAAATAAGTATCTGTATCTAAAACACACTTTTAATTTTGGAGAAGCACATAGGTGAATAAGCAAAGATATATAACACTGTAAGCTTTTAATAGAGCAATATTAAAAGTTATTTTCTCTCTTTATTACTAGAGAAATATAGTTTTTTTAGCATATTTTTGAACAAGTACAAAAGAAACTTCTGGTAAATATAGAAAGAGTACGTATAAAGTTTTTAGAAGAGTGGGTAAGAACATAATAAAATACAGTCAATATATTATCAATACAAAAGAGAACTAATAAAGGAAAGGAGTAAATAAGTAGAGTTGCACGTTATACATTTTCTTTTCCTGGTGCCCATTCACTATTTAGCTTATATTTATTTTGGGGAGAGCACAAGTGGGAAGGGGCAGAGAGAGGGGGACAGAGGATCCCAAGCAGGCTCTGAGCTGAAAGCAGTGAGCCCAATGTAGGGCTTGAACTCACAAACCATGAGCTCATGACCTGAGCCGAAGTCGGATGCTCAACTGACCTAGCTACCTAGGTGCCCCTTCTTAGCTTATACTAATCACTAAATTAATATTTGTGAAGAGAAGAAAAGAAGAAAGGGAGGGAAGATAGTATGGCAATAAATAGGAGGTGAAAATGACATTACTGAGGACATTTTTTTTAAGTTTATTTACTTTGTGTGTGTGGAAGGGAGAGAGAGAGAGAGAGAGAGAATGCATGGCATGGGAAGGGCAGGAAGAGAGGGAGAGAGAATCTCTAGCAGTCTCCACTCTGTTAGTGTGGAGCCCAAGTCTGGGCTCAAACTCGTGAACCATGAGATCATGACCTGAGCCCAAATCAAGAGTAAGACGCTTAACCAGCTGCGTCACGTAGGAGCCCCACTGAGAACATATTTAAGGAAGAGTAATAACGAAGTTCATCAGAGATGTCCATTCCTTTAAATGTCTTCTTTTAAATTTTTGTTTAGGAACTTATAAATTCATATTTGGAAAAATATCTTAGAATAATATCTTCAAATGGTATCTTGGAATAATACCTGGGAATAATATAATATATTTAAATATGCAATATATTTGAAGTTTTCCTAACTTCCTTTCCCTCCTTCCTCAAGTCGTCTTGCTTAGTACCTTCAAACTCGCATAAAGTTTCCTAAGCTGTTCCCTTACACAAACAGATTTACCACCTGTACTGATTTTAAGAAGTAAACTCCAGCCTCCTTAATATGGCAGTCAAGCTGCACTATCACTGTTGGGATAAGATGTAGAATTGATGTTATTTGCAGTGAGAATTGTCTCAAACATATCTTTGAGATCTTCATACTGACTCAAAAATATCATTGAGAAATACTGGAACACAACTGATACACTGAGTTACTTCTAAGAATGTTGAAAGTTTTAGGAGAAATTTGACACATTAAAAGGCTCAGAAATGACAACTGTAGAAATGAAAACTGGAAGAAAGCATGGGAAAACTCATGCTCTTAAACATTTTGTGCTTTTAAAAAAATCTAATAAATGGCATTGTTTCTTGTGTTTTGGAAACATATCTCATTCATTTGTATCAATGTGGAAACCAGATTTTTTTCTTATAAATTAAACTGTGACTCAGAACCTAACACATATAAGGTGCACCACAAGAATAAATTACTTAATGTAAGTGTTCATCCCTTTCAAATAAGTGAAGTAGAAACATGTTAGGAAATGTGGCTTAATTGGCTCTTTTTCTGTATAGTATTTCATGAATGGAAGGAAAAATTCCTGCAGCCCTTAACTGTGAAGAACACTGGTGCATTAGCCATTTATAACTCATAAAAACAATTTCAGGTAAAATTTAATGAGAAAAAAGGTGCATTCATCATTTCCATTAAGATGATAATTTCTTATGAGTTACACTTGTGAGCAGAATAAGACACAGTGACCTTTTCTGCAAACTATTTGAGACAGCATCAGTTTGTGCATGCTCTCTCTCTGGGTTGTAGAACTGAATGATCATCAGCTTGAACTCCAAATTACATGACTGTAATTAATTATATCACAACTGACCTGCTGGTCTGATCCTCAGTTCTCCATTTGCACTTGCCAACCTGAACCAATAATTTCCAACTAACAGACAAATTGCATTTTGTACTCTTTCAGTATGATACCAAAAAGTGGGGCTTAGTGACAAAATGACACAGATACATCATACTCATTGGGAAACCAGGAGAGTACGTAAAAAAGAGAAGCTGTTCAGACTCCAGACTTTTTTTTTTCTGGGTGTTCAGACTCCAGAGTTTGACCTGCAGGTCTGCCCCTATCCACTTTACAATGTGGGTAAATCTAAATTGGCTCATCTAAAGTAAATATGTAGAAGATACTTCTGGCAATCACTACATTTTAGTGTTAGCAATTGATTACTAATTAGTAATAACTCTATGCATTTTAAACGTATTAACCCTGTATTCTTTGTAAATATTTCCTAGTTTATGTTTGATGGATTGAAATGAAAAGAAATTGTTATTTTTAGAAGGTAAAATGTATGAATTCATTTCATTCATAGTAACAAAAAACACACAATACCTAGATTTATAAACTAAGAATATTAGAAAGAACAGCCCAGAGCACTGCCAAAGACAGAAGGAAAAAATAGTCTTGAATAAAAGGAGAGAGATAACATGTTTATGAGTGGAGATATCAATAACTGATATGACTTTCATATCTGATAGGACTGATAGGACTGATACGATTTTCATGACTTTCATAGTAGAGTTTCACTAGGAACACACTGAAAGGAAGCCTTGTTTGAAGGCAGTTTATTGAGGAGTTTATTGGTAACAATACCTGTGAGGGCATGGGAAGCAGGATTAGGTAGAGAGAGAATTTGAACCCTTTAGAAATGTCTTGAATTAAGGCAAGGGGTCTGGACCTTTGTCCCTGTACCTTCACCAGTCTGAAAAAATAAATAAAGGGAACTTTATTTAAAATGGCGTCAGGAAGCTCTGAGGAAGGAGCTGTCCACACACAACCACTGGTTGCAGCCTGCATAACCCGCAGAAAGAAAGAAGATAAGAATTAGCTTGACAAAGGAAGCCATTTTCCAGATGGAATTTCGCCTTCTGCTCTTTAGAAAAGGGAATCCCAGCAACAACGGATTAACCACCACTTGCAACCAATGACAGCCACAACCATGACCTCTTATTCTCCAGTGGACTTCAGTTTGAAACAACCGTCCCCAAATTCCTCCTAAAACCCAATAAAAATTGGATTTCCCTTTGTCTCTTCGGACTTACCTATGGTTCACCTTAGCTTGCATGTTTCAAATTGTAATTCATTTTCTATTCCTGAATAAACTCATTTCGTTAGTAAAATAACTGGTTATCTTATTTTTAAGGTTGACACCAGTCATTCTGAATACGTGCCGGGGGGGGGGGGGGGGGCGGGGGAGTCCAGGTGTAAACCGTCAGCAAGCAGTCTTCCTTGGCAGCTTGGGCAATGAGAGACTTACCTCTGAAAGGGGACCTGGACTGCACACCTTGGCAGCACTAAATGGTCAGATATTAATTACTCTCTTACAGTGCTGTTGGCAGTGTAAGTTGGTATAAATTTCCTGTGAAGCAAGTTCGAAAATGGAAATGGAAGTTTTTCCCCACTTGCTTCTAGAACTTTTTTCTAAAAAAAATAATACATGACAAAGATTTATTTATTAGGCAAATATGTAAGATTTATGTTCTTATTATTTACCTATAAATAAATATAAATACATAATATGCATATACCATACAGTATATGTATATACTATACTATAACAGTATAATATACTGATATTATATATCAGTATATGTATATATACAGTATACAGTATATATTATATATCATATGTATATATGTATATATTCAGTCTATATGATATATCATATGTATATATACAGTACCCAGTATACAGTATACTGTATACAGTATATATTATATATCAGTATATGTATATAAACAGTATATGTATATACTATACTATAATATATACTATAGCAGTATAATATACTGATATTATATATGCATATATATTTCATATATATATGAAGGAAATGTGCAGAATATTTATATAGATTACTCCTGGATTATGGAAGTTTGGTTGATAATTTTTTCCTACCATTTATTTTTCCATGTTTTTTAAGTTACCTATAAAAATGAACATTACTTTATAATTAGAAAAAATAATTAACCATGATATTTAAGCTTTAAACTGTCTCTTGGTTTTTTTCATATCAAACACATAAGTAGACCAACCTCCTAAGTCATACAAACACATGGAATATATGACTCTACCCCAAGAGATGCCTCACTAGAGAATGTTGTGAAGTTGTTCCTGATGGGAGATAAATTGTGCAGGTACTTTTCAAATTTTGAACAGGTTATCTGGAATCACCTTGTTGTTGAATTTAACCTTGTTAGGACAGGCAGTGTTTGTGAAGGTAAGAGCATAGGCTTTAGCATTCAACAAATGTGATCCGAACTCTTAGCTTTCACATTTGCCAGCTCTGTATCCTGGAGAAAATAATTTATGATCTCTACTCCTCAGTCTCATCATCTGTAAATAGGGGATAAAGTGGCTTACCACAGAATGCTGTGCATTTTAAATGAGAGATGATATGTTGAGTAATTCCTCCTATTTCAGTCAATTTTGTGAAATATTTTAAGTGATCAAAAGTGATGGCTACTTTCTTATTACTCTATGGAATTTTTTTTTCTTGTAAAATCATGGACTCTAATTTGAATACAAACTGAAGGAATGAAAAGTATGAAGAGGACGACAAATCACAGAAATCGTATAGTGTTTTGGTCTAATTACTATCATTTTATGGGTGGCCGACAATAGTTTACTGTATTCAAAGTAGAGGAAAAAATAATTTCTATCTAGTAGCTTTGAGGAAACTAGACTATCACTACTGCAAATTATTAAGTTTACAGTATTAAGTTATGGAAAAGTTATTCTGAAAATGTTCATATATGTGTGTATACACACACACTTTTTTTTGACTCACGTTGGAAGTAGACTGCCCCTTGCTGTCAAATGGTACAAGAATGCTATATGGATGCATTGATGTGTAACAGGAAATCTTTTTACACACACTAAAACTTGGTTTTTAGTACTCAGTGTCCAATGACGTGAGATGAAAGGAGAAGTACCTATATTGAGGATCTGGAAAGCTGACCCAAACCTTCATTAACAGCAAGTTACACAGAATTCTGACAGGCACAGGGCCACCTGAAAATGTATTTTGCCATATCAAGGAATTAAATCAGTGCTTATCCCCTTAATAATAATTTAGCAAAGCTGCCAAACAATTTTATCATGGTTTTATTATTTTTTTTTCATTTTAAATGACATATGACTAATCAGAATCATAGTCTTGTAGTTCAGGATGAATGAGATGTCTTTTTTACAGACATATTCCTTGGGAAACTATATACTAACGATTTTGTTTTTTCTCAATCCTTGTGCTAGGTGCTTGAGCCTCTTCAGTCTGGAGAGTGATTAAAATTGAAAGATAACCTAATAAGCAATTTCACAGAGTGCCTGAGATGGAGATTAGCAAGGCGGCCTTCTTCAATTAAACCTGAAGGCTAGTGAAATGAAAGGGTACTTGATCCATTCATTTCCACCTACCATCCAACTAGGACATGAGCAAATAAATTCTCTGTCAACAAATGCAGTGTGCATATCACAGTTGTTTTATTTATAATGTTAAATTGTGAAAAGCAATTATTTCTTCATAACCCTTCTAGAAATGGATGATGGTTCAGCTCAGATTTCTACCTTATTTTCAAAGTGGCTCTTTGTGTAATGTATTTCATAATGGATTTTAATGGATTTTCATGAAAAATTTTCCTCACCGATATAACATAACTGCTGCTTTATTCATTCCTTCTTCATGGTTTGAGTTTAAGAGATAACCTATGCTAAATTAATCAGATGGCCTAGTATTTCCTACTGTAATACTACAGATTGATTCAGACATTCAAAAAATCTTTTTTATTCTTCTTTAAATGTAACAATTTATTGAAAAGGAAACATTAATCGAACTGAGAATCTGGAGTCATGGACTTGAGTCCAGGCTTAGTTCTTGTCTGTGTAATCTTGAGTAAACTACACTGGTTCTGCATATTTTCACTTACTAAATATGGTGAAATTATTTTTTTGTTCCCCTAACTATAAAATTCAATATTTTGGGGCGCCTGGATGGCGCAGTCGGTTAAGCGTCCGACTTCAGCCAGGTCACGATCTCACGGTCCGTGAGTTCGAGCCCCGCGTCGGGCTCTGGGCTGATGGCTCAGAGCCTGGAGCCTGTTTCCGATTCTGTGTCTCCCTCTCTCTCTGCCTCTCCCCCGTTCATGCTCTGTCTCTCTCTGTCCCAAAAATAAATAAACGTTGAAAAAAAAAATTCAATATTTTTACAAGCTGTATACACTTTGTATTAAATCAATTAAGTATTAAATCAGTTATCCCGGAAACCTAATATATGGTGATCTATTGTCTTAGAAAACACAGCACAGATCATTTCCTGGGTCCATTGAGAATCCTCTGGGGTTGGACCCCATATAAAACTGTATTCAAGAGTTTTCCCCTTTTCTCTATTTGATTCAGGTATAATTGTTCACAGGTAAAGGTATACCTGTGTCACCTTATTAAATTGTTTTCGTTGTTGTTGTTGAGGGCTTTTTTCTTTTGGTTAATAAAGATTTAATTTTAGGGGTGCCTGGGTGGTTCAGTCGGTTAAACATCTGACTCTTGGTTTCGGCTCAGGTCACGATCTCACAGTTCGTGAGTTCAAGCCCCCATTTGGGCTCTGTGCTAACAGTGCAGAGCCTGCTTGGGATTCTCTCTCCGTCTCTCTCTGCCCGTTCCCTGCTTGCTCTCTATCCCTCTCTCTCTCAAAATAAATAAATAAACATTTTTAAAAAGATTTATTTTTTTGTATAATATATAGAAATTTTAGAACTGGAAAAGATGTCAAGATAAATGAGACGTTTTCACTTATTTCCCCTATTATGGAACATATGACAGCAGAAATAAAGGAATCAGAGAAACATGACTAATATGTGTATCCCTCAGTGTCTGCTTCTTTTGAAAATTAGGAAAACTTACTCATCTTTAAGTTTCGATCTCCTTTAGGAAAATAAATTGTTTTCACTATATGTTTTTAAAAATTCTCTTTAATCCTACTACAAACATAATGTAATTACCTACAGATTTTTAAATAAAAGCTACAAAAATATTTTTACCTTCTTAACTCAGTTTTATTTAGGTGTGAATCAACTTACAAAAAAAAAGCCTCCATCAGCCAAGTTAGGCGCTTTGGAGGAAGGAGTAACAGAGTATGGAGTGGTAGAATATAAATTTGAATGCTGATTTAAAAAAAATTTTTTTCAACGTTTATTTATTTTTGGGACAGAGAGAGACAGAGCATGAACGGGGGAGGGGCAGAGAGAGAGGGAGACACAGAATTGGAAACAGGCTCCAGGCTCCGAGCCATCAGCCCAGAGCCTGACGCGGGGCTCGAACTCCCAGACTGCGAGATCGTGACCTGGCTGAAGTCGGACGCTTAACCGACTGCGCCACCCAGGCGCCCCTGAATGCTAGTTTTAAACCTGTGATTAGTAGCCATGGGTACTGATTTTTTGTTGGTAAAATTGGTATATAATCTTTATAACAATATCTCTACAAAAATCAAATAATACAAATTATATCCTGTTTTAAAATGTTATGTAAGGGGCGCCTGGGTGGCGCAGTCGGTTGAGCGTCCGACTTCAGCCAGGTCACGATCTCGCGGTCCGGGAGTTCGAGCCCCGCGTCGGGCTCTGGGCTGATGGCTCGGAGCCTGGAGCCTGTTTCCAATTCTGTGTCTCCCTCTCTCTCTGCCCCTCCCCCGTTCATGCTCTGTCTCTCTCTGTCCCAAAAATAAATAAACGTTGAAAAAAAAAAAATTAAAAAAAAAATGTTATGTAAGCCATGAAATAGCTTGCAAATGAAAGATATTGTTTCAACAAATTTAAAATAGAATTCAGACCTTGTTTACATAAGCCATATGTGTCCAAATAGTTGGTTGATCCAACATATATCTCCTGGTTTTCATATTTCTGGAAATTGAAACCTGAAAGAAATTGATTAACTCATTCTTATGTTTCATGTCATATCATATTGACCTAATCATTTGGTCTGTGATGAAAATCCATTTCCTGAATAATTTTGAATATGTTTTACACTAATGTTTTAAGCAAAAACTTTAAATGCAAATATAGACTTTAGGTAAAATGATGTTATATTACGATAACAAATCAAAGAAAATATGAAATGTAAAATCATAAAATAAAATGTAAATATAAAAATGCAAAAAGAAAAAGAAGCATAAAAATAAGTATTCCAAATCTAGAAAGACTTAAAGGCATGGATGGATGTTAAGAGTAAAAGGTCCAGACAGGAACTCTTGGTGGCAGAGTATGTGTTGATATACGCAAAATTATAGAATTAGCCAGGGGAGAATCACTTCCTGGTTTGTAAGCAATGAGAACCAGCACAGGCTTTGTTTCTTTGTTTGTTTTCAAGGAGATCAGAATGAGCTATGGAAAAGACTTCTGAAGAAAAGCTAAGCAAAATTCTGGGAAAGATAGGTAGTATCAAGTTAAAGAACAGTTGAATCCAGAGGAAATAACATCAGTCTAACGTTTAAGAGTGACAAAACCTGCAATGGGATTATTAAGCCACTAAAATGAGTTTAAGATTGTTTCACAGAAAATCAGTGTCTTGGCACCTGAAAAATCAGACTATATAAGCTACTATAAACAGGAAGTAGTCAAAGGAAGTTTCCCTCACTTCTTTACCTTTGTGTGATTTGCACTCAATTTTCTTCCAGAGTTAAAATAATCTACTTTGACTAATATGAATTGCCTTGAAGAAGCTGATGCTTTCTTAAAGACAAAACAAGAAAGAAGGACAGTGTCCCAACTTGATTTTATAAACTGGCAAACAGTTTTGCAGTGATCCCCACCACCTACCTTTTATTATTATTAAGAGAGAGGGAGAGTGGGAAGAGGCAGAGAGATAGGGAGGAGAGAGAATCTCAAGCAGGCTATGGGAAGAGGGGGGGGTGGGGGCTCGATCCCAGGATCCCACTACCCTGAGATCATGACCTGAGCTGAAATCAAGAGAGGCTTAACCAACTGAATCACCCAGGTGTACCCCCGACCCTCACCACCTTTTTGAAAGCTTTTTTTTTCTGTTGTTTGCTTTTTTTCATACTTAACACATCCAATTTCTTCTGCTTCTTTCATTATTTTACTAAAGTTTTCAAAAATATTTTACCCACTAATTTCCCTAAATTCTGCAGCTTTTCATGTCATAGATTAATCAAATAGAACTAGCAGAAAACAACAGTCATCTTAAACCTGTTTTATTTTGTTTTGTTTTTTTTCTTCATAAATCAGTGCTAATTATTTAGGTCCATTGAGGCTGCAAAATGTTAAGCCCTGCATAATTGAAGGAAGTGTTTGATATTTATCAAGGTTTTAAAGAACCAGTGCATAATTTTAAATCTGATGTAGCATTTTATATTTTACTGGCTATACTTTCTTATAAAGCCAAGTTTCAATTCCGACTAATTCCAAAATTGTTATGCAGTTGAATGTTCATGATGACCTGGTAAAATTAACTATGGAAAAATATCTAGTGAATGGTACAGTATTTACATTATAACTATTCTTTAGAGAATTTACATTTTCTGACGAGCTCAGGTAATTATCTGCGATGGAAGAAAGGATTAATATAGGTGTCTATCTTTTCAATTTATGTCTTGAACTAATATATACCAAGAGAACTAGAATATATTTCAACAGAACTAGTTGAAACTGTTTAATTGTTTTGAGTGGGAATAAAATAGTTCAGAAAATATGATTTTAGATGCAGTTGTATTTCCATCTATATTGTGCTTAGAACAAAACATATCAAATACTATTACATTGAAAGCTTTGTACTTTCACTATATTGCTACTAAACGTTTACAGTGTTCTTTTTGTGTAATTTTTATTCTGAGTCCTTAACTTTCTGTTTTCCACAAAATCAACAGATGATCTAATTTGGACATGGCAATCAACGCTTCCCTTCTTTCTCTAATTTAGTATGTCAGGATAGTTTTTTGTTTTGTTTTGTTTTGTTTTGTTTCAAGTATAATGACCTGTGCTTTTTCTAAATATACTTGCTCTATCTCAAGCTGAAAGCTCTGCTTTGACTTTCCTTGCCTTCTTCATTGCCGCCTGTTGGAAATCAAGCATCATTTGAGGTCATTGGTACTTCCTTTTCTTTGTAGAGGGTTGAATGATTATGCTCACTGTCTAGGACAATAAACACCAAAAAAACACAGGTGAGCAGCTCTGTGCATGGCACAATTCTAAGTGCGTCATATGCTTTATTACTTTTGTTTCTATCAGCCTCATAAGTTAGGTCAGCACCAATATTAATTAAATTAATTAATTAAATTAATTAAATTAAATTAAAGATGAGAAAGATAAGGCTAAGTAACTTGCACCATGGTACAAACAAGTAAGTGGCTGAGCCAGGGTTTGGACTCAAACAGTATTTCCATTCTCTCGGCCATAACAACTATACTTCCTGTAATATGCTGTATTGTTTAAGGGAGCCAAGACAGACCAACAAAGATGGAAGGTGAGGCTGTTTATAAAGCTTTAAACTGTATAGCTGTTCGGTTAACTTGGGGACAAGACCCTTAGTACTGGGGCATCAAACTCAACAATGATTCTAGTACTCCCATTTATCATGGAAGAAGCATGTAGCCATTGGGGACTTACCTACTGACCACAGGGCCTCTCAAAGTTATAACTTTCCAAGGTATAATAATGGAGGATAGAAGAGATTAAGGTTTAGTTTAATATAAGAAATGGATATAATTTACAGAGGAATAGGAGAGGCAGGTTTGTACTTTATGAGAACAAACGAAGACATAACTCTCAGCATTTGCATCCTTCTTAACAAAGACAAGTTTTAACATGACTTATAAAAATCACTGTATTGGCATAATATCCATATGAAGATATCAAACAGAAAGCTGAAAACTCTCAGCCTTAGGGAATATGTTGGGACTGGTACTGTGGTTTGGGATGTCTTCACACAGATGAAGTTTCCTTACAAAATCGTATAGTACATATGATATTCATTGAGTGAAAAATCTAGCCTTTCTGTTATTACTGCTCTTGAAAAACTATAAGAAAAATGAGAAGGAGGGTATAAGACTTCTCATAAATTTCAGGTATTTTCTATTTAGCAAAGTCGAGGTGATCCACTGAATATCTATAAAAGTTGAGGCACCTGGATGGCTCAGTCAGTTGAGCTCCAACTCTTGATTTTGTCTCAGGTCATGATCCCACAGTTGTGAGACTGAGCCCCATGTCAGCCTCCACGCTGGGAGTGGAGCCAGCTTAAGATTCTCTCTCTGCCTCTCCCTCTGTCCCTCCCTCAACTATGCTCTCTTGCTCTTTCTCAAAAACAAACAAACAAACAAACAAAAAATAAATAAATAAGTTAACCACAATGCTAGAAATGTAACTGGCTATATATAGCTTCTTCATGTTTTACATAAATGAAATCATAGTATGCAAATCCACATACTAAAATAAAATATATACAAGGACACTCATCCAAAGGTTAACATGGATTAACTCTAGGTTAGAAGAGTAGAAAATGTGGAAAAAGAGTTTTCAGTTTAGATTTCATACCTCTATAACTGCTTGAATTTTTCAAAATGAAGCTTGTATTTCTTAATTTAAAAATTTTAAAACCAAGGTAGATTTTGGGCAAAGTTGTAGTTAATTTTATCTGAAACACTGGTCACTGGATTTATAATGTTGAATGCTAATTCTGCCTCGCCACCTCTGTCCCTAATTTCCACCTTCTTAATCAGAATTTGGCTAGATAGACCCTAAGAATCTGCATTTTAACAAGCTTTCTCCATGCTTTTTATGCACAGTAAATTAGAAAATCCTTATTTTAGGGGTGTCTTGGTGGCTCAGTCTGTTGGGTGTCTGACTTCGGCTCCGGTCATGATCTCACTGTCAGTGAGTTGTAGCCCCGCATTGGGCTCTGTGCTGACAGCTCAGAGCCTGGAGCCTGCTTTGGAATCTGTCTCTCTCTCTCAGAGTCTCTCTCTCTCTCTCTCTCTCTCTCTCTGCTTCTCCCCCACTTGTGCTCTCTCAAAAATGAATAAATGTTAAAAAAATTTTTTAAAAGAAAACTATTATTTTAGAGGGTAGTTTTAATAAAGATTTAGGCGCAAGATAAATTCGCAGTAGGGAGTGATAAAAAGATGCAGATATTGAGGAAGAAAGTAAAAAACTCTATGGAGAAATCTTGAAGGAAAGAGGAAGAAGATAAGCAATTGTTATTATGCTGGTGACTCTATATCACATTCAGGAATCCTTCATTAATTAAGGAAACAAAATACTCTTAGAGAATCTGTCTTTTAACTCTTGGTACAAAGGGTTTTCATTTTAACTCTAACTGTGTAATTGGTGGAATGAGTCTAATGTACTAAGTCAGGGGAGTTACGGTTTGAGTTACACTGCGAAATAAATACCAGGAAACATTTTCTTTTATCTGTGTTTATTTCATTTCTCCAATAGACAAACACATTTTTACATTAGCCATCCTACAGATAATAGTTTTATACCTTTTCCATAAATGGCAATATGTGTATTTTATCCCTATTAATTTAGCAGAACCTGCTATTTTTGCTACTTTCAATATATAGAAGAATTTGCTACTTTTAATAAATCAGAACTCTGCTGATTCTCGTTGGGCAGCTGGCATTCGTGTTTATAGCCTTAAAGGGAATGTACAAACATCTGCGTTTGATGAATAAGTCCATGTGCATTGTAGTTCCTTCAACAGAAATTGTTCAGAAGTTCGAAGAGCTAGTGATAAATAATTAATGAGTGCAGAAGCAATATTCTCACTTTATTGCCAGACTTAGAGGAAACACATAGTACAAGCTGTAAACCAGGATTTCCTTTCTCTTTTGTCTTCCCTTTGACTAGTCATTTAGTTGATTGCAGGCTCTGCCATTCAGAAGACCTCAGGCTTATAACATATCTTCATTTTATCTTGTCTTTAATTCATTTTGTCAAATGAATATCATGAATATTGAAAGCCTCTGTCCTTCAAATGCCACTGAGACATGACTTCTAGAGGCAATAACTTAACTTGGATGCGGTGGGTATGAAAACATCTGCTTTTTATTTCTTACTTAAAATTTTTTCCTGATTTTGTAAAGGTTTTCTTATGACATTAAAGAAATGGAAAATTGAAAAAATATATAGCAATTAATGGAATAATTCTGTGTATTTATATACAAATCTTAGAACCAAATTATGAATATGTCTGGCAAACGCAATAGCCCCACAGGTTGGCTCTAATTTGGAAGGCTTACAAAGGTATAGTACCTGAAATTTAATATAGGCTTTTATGGATACAGTGACTCAAGCACTGATAAAAGGTTCATTTATTATAAGATAAACTCTGCCAAGGGATTATGTATACTAACAAATTAAATACATAGAATCAGGAAAATGAATTCTATTACCTTTAACATAATATACTATTAACTAAAAATAAAATTTGATATTAATTATATTTAAGTTTATACTGTTATAAAATCTGAACGCAACATGTCCCCTAAAATGACAGCCACTGAGACAATAAAAAAAAAATGGATCAGGAAAGTAAAGCATATATATCTTTATGCCAGGCACCATATTACAAATATTATCTCAGTTAACCCTCCTAATAACTATATAATAGACATCATGTCTGTTTTATAGATGAAGCCAATATAGAAGATAATATAACTTTTTCTAGTTCTCATGACCCATGAGTACCATAACCAGGATTAATATCTTGGATTGTCTTTCTCTAAAGTCCATGTGCATTCCACTGTACTGTCTTGTAGAATAGCTGATTCCACGGTATGTGATATTAATAGTTTACACTTGATGGCATACAGCTGTTTCTTGATATCAAATATTTTAAGACATATTACTATTCTCTGGGTGACAGAAATAAGATAAAAATGTGCATACTATGGTCCTAGTATTAAAGTTTGGGACAATATTTCCAACCATTTTCATAGTCAAAGTTACTGGACTCAGTAACTTTAATTCTCCCCTATTTTCTTATGGTTCTCTCTATAAGAACCAATCTCTATCTTTATCTATCTATCTATCTATCTATCTATCATCTACCTATTTATATTTATTTTTTCAGCTGTTTATCTTTTTTAAAAGTTTATTTATTTATTTTGAGAGAGAGAAAAAGAGAGGGTTGAGTGGAGGAGGAGCAGAGAGAGAGAATCCCAAGCAGGCTCTACACTGTTAGCGTGGAGCCTGAGGTGGGGCTTGATCCCATGACCCATGAACCATGAGATCATGACCTTAGCTGAAATCAAGAGCTGGACACTTAACAACCCAGGTGCCCGCATCTAATTATCTTTCTATCTAATCTTCTATCATCTCTCTCTCCCATCCATCTACTCCTGTGCCATGCCTTTATGTAATTTCCTGTTTTCTTAACCATTACTGAATTTATAATGACAATAAGGACTATATTACATTTATGCCTAGCCCAGTGGCATTAAAATTTGTTCAATAGAAAAGAATGTAATCCTTTAGTTATGACAAGATTACACTGGAAGGCAGACTGATGCCCAAGATTGTTGTAAATCAATGCAGCAACAGGGGAAATAAAGATTAAAAGGAATTTGCTGGTTCAGTTTTCAATTTAATGATATTTTGCAGTTATAAAGGGTGAAATACACATGAAGAAAGAGAGATACCTGGCAGAAGAGAAATCATGTTTTTTTTGTGATTTATTTTCCAGATAAGAGTCATCCTTTAAACAATGGTTTCTGCTAATACTGACGAATTCTCCCCAATAGAAAAGATTGACTTACTGATTTGTGCTAGTAATAAATTATATATTTTACTTCTTCAGTCAGCTTCGTTTCCTTATATTTATTTTATTTTTCCTTATGAGTGAAAATGTATGGTGATGTGGAAGGAACAGAAGCCAGGAGTAGAAATCCAACTTCTAGTTCTGGCTGTTCTAATTAGTAGATCTAACATTTGGGTGTCTCATTCAGCCTCAATTATCTAATGTGGGGATTATAATATATGGTTTCTCTATGAAAAAATTAACTTATTGAAAATCAGTGATATTTCATGGACAGAGTAACATATGCTATGACCTTAATGCCATTTAACAATCACTAAGTGTCATATGATATGTTTAGTTCCCATTTCACATTTGACTACATTGATCTGATCAATGGAAGTAATAGAATGGATATTCATATGCAACTATGATCCCAAAGTCAGTGCTTCTTTCACAAGTAATGAGTAAATTGATTTTTATTTTGTTTTACTACTGATTATGCTTATACAATTGAAAAAAATTATAATTTACCAAATCAAAACAAAAACCGATTTTCGATAGAATAACCTGTTGTAAGTTTTCCTTGTAGCAATTTTAATTTGTACATTGAATTTCTCTGTTGGTTCTTATGGGATTGCATAAAAGGTCATTCAGAGCATGCTAGGATCTCACAAGCAGAACAGACAAATGGTCACCTGATGCTATAATGCTTTCAAAACACCACAGGATTGCCTAATTTATGAACATTTCCAGGTTTAGGACATTGTCTTCTTCCTAAAGATCATTTGATTTATAAAGGCTTTTGTTGTTAAAATCAGTTCTTTATTATTACATTGAAAACTTCCAACATCTTTTGAATGTTTGCTTTAGAGTATCTTAAAGTACGCCTACACTTTTTGCATATGAAATCTTTGCATGTATCAAGATAAATATCTCATAATTCATGTATTATCATGGCTAAGCATCCCATATTTATTCAACGGGCTGTCATTTGATAGGGATTTGGGTCCCATCTTCACTTTTTCTGTTTCTTTTTGTTACTGCACCTGAACATGAGTTCAGGTTTTGCCCAACAGAGACAGAGCAGTTCTATCACTTCCCATTTTTTTAAAACATTGTTTTGTAATAAAGTCTAAGAATGACTACTTAAATTCGAGACGACAGTCCATACAATTGATGTATATTAAGCTTACAAGCAACCGTAAATCCTGGTGCTTTATTTCTTTTTCACACAGCCAATAAGATTTTTGAACAGGCACGTTTGGACATGTAATCAGACATGTTTTACTATTCAGTAGTCTTTTTTTGAGGCAGTATTTCACCAGTTATGAATTCTCCTAACTTTATTCCGATTCTAAATTTTTCCATTGATGGCCACATAATATTTTGATAGACATTGGTAAAATCTTTGACAAAATCCAGAATATAATCAGGGATACCAAATTTATAGGCGCGGATGAAATTCATAGTTGACATGTAGTTTTTGGACCTCAGGACCTAAAAAAAAAAAAGAAATTCAGTGACTTTAGGGAAGACATGCATTCTCAACTCTCCATTGGCCCCTGTACTCCATATTGATTTACTGTTACTGCTTCACACTTTTATGTTCCTGATATGACCTCTAAAAGCATTTGAGTTTGAGATCCCTGAATGATTCTTCTCATCTATCAGCATTTTATCCAGGTAAGTCTTAGCAATTTATGAGCTCACTCCTAGGATTTACCAGTTATCTCTATTCCAAGTACACACACACACACACACACACACACTGATATTAGAAAATTAATTCTTGAATTTTTCCCTGGTTAGATATCAGTTAAATGTATCCCTGATTAACTATCATTAGTGTTGAATCTAACTTCTCTACCTTCCTGAAAGACATGACTCTTTTTTCCCCATCTTTAATCTCTGCATAGTTATGAAAATATAACAGCTGGTGATAACAACTTTCCATGCGTTTTTTTTTTTTTCAGTGTCCTGGGATTTAATTTCTCTGGGCAAGAGAACTTAAATTTCATTTAGAACAGGTAGGAGCAGATTTAAAATTCTGCACCCATCTTGGGATTCAATTCCATGTGAATAATGTTTCCTCAGACTGAAAATGGCAGTATGTCATTATTCCTGAGAAAGAAAAAGGCACAAAATAGGAGATTGAAAACTGGTACTTTATCATTTAATCATTAGTTCCCATTGACCAAGATGGCCTTAATGTTCTCCTCAGCCTGGTTAAATTTTAGACAGTTTTCTTCCTGACTCTAGGCCCCTGACCTGCTTTTCTTAGAACTTTTACCTTAGAAAACTTGCAACTGTAAATTCTTTCTTTGTCCCTTTGAGATGTAAATCTTCTCCAAGTCTCTTGCCAGTTTTATAACCCAAGAATATCTTTCTCAAGAACCTGGGAGCCATCCCTTTGAAATGTAATCATTAAGAAAGATAGTACCCCTATCTTCCAGTCCTAGTGGGGAGAATAAAACACAGATGGACAAATCACACTGACCAAACTCCCTGCTAACATTGGCCAGTACTTTTCCACTTGCTCACTCCAGCCCTTAAACACTCTCTGACTTATGTTTCAGAAGAATTGAAGGAAATCTCTCCCTTTATTGCAATAGTCTTGAAAAACATCTTCCTTGTCTGGGACAATTTTCCTTTGGCATCATTAACCTAGCTACACAATACACACACACACACACACACACACACACATATATATATATATGCACACATAATGTGTATTTCTTTTTTAAGAGAGAGAGACAGAGCAAGTCAGCGAGGGGGAGAGAGAGAGAGTGACAGAGAGAGAAATCCCAAGCAGGCTCCATGCTGTCAGCACACAGTCCAATGTGGGGCTGGACCACATGAACTGGGAGATTGTGACCTGAGCCAAAACCAAGAGTCGGATGCTTAACTGACTGAGCCACCGGAGTACCCCTGCAAAATGTATGTTTAAATAGTAGTAACATACATTGTGTACTCTTTGCAACACTGTGTTTACTTCTCATATTATCTTCACAACAATGCCAAAGGAAAAGTTCCAGCAATACCCCTGATTTGAAGATCAGCAAACTAGACTGAAGGCTTTGCTTACTTACTTGAAACAAAGTAGCAAAAGGCAAAGTTAGATGCCAACCCAGGGAATTAACTCCAGAATTCATGTATTTCACCATTAGGTTGATCTGCCTACTTTTAAGCAATATTTAACGCTCTAGAATTCTTCAATTCAACCTTATTTTTAAAAATCTTTTAAAATATGCCTTTAAAATCGGAGCTGAATGGAGCTCTTAGTTTCTTCTTCAACTACTTCCATTCCAATGGTGTGATCTTCTCAGGGTCTCAGCCCATGCCCATCTTTATTCTCAACTTTGTAGTCCATCTTTCTCAAGTTTGAGGTACATTTATTACATTCCCCCTTCCAGCTCTCACTAACTTGAAAATGACATAGTCTCTGTCTCAAAAGGTTAAACAGCATGTGTTCATTTTCTAAATAAAGTAATGAGGCATAGAAGGTAAATTGCAGTAGTAATAGCCACAAGATCAGATTGCTGATAAGGGAAGATTTTAGTAGTGATATTGATGACACTGTCTGAGGAACTTATTCTTTGTTGGAAATGACAAACAGAACAGCCTCAAAGCAATCCACTAAGCCATCTCAAATTCATAGTATGTAAGCTGATCATCACCCTCCCTTGGGCATTCAAGGAACATTAGATTGCTATTTTTGATTTCTTTTTTTTATCTTGTTTAACTCTTTTGTGTTTTTAGTAACAATGGGTTTTTTTTTCCAAAAAAAATGTCTCCTAATTTTAAGCATTATACCAGTTTATAAATAATTTATTGATATTTTGATTTTTGTGCTATTCATTTAAAATGCTTTAGGTGATGTTTTGTTTTATTATTTTTTTTAGGAAAATACCTGTTATTTTTCTTTATTCTTATTTTTTTACTATTTTTAAAAATTTATTTATTTTGAGAGATAGAGAGTGAGAGGGGGAGGGGCAGAGAGAGAGAGGGAGAGAGAATCCTGTAAGGGTTAAATTGTAGTGTAGGGCTAATGCTTAGCTTGAAAAATAACAGCTTTGTGTTGACACTGAAGGTTAAGAGATAACAGCCTTGCTTTGCTCTGGTAAACTACGCCTCATACCCTTGTAAATTAGGCTTCACCAATTAAGGAAACAAAAGTTCAAAGAAAAGAGCATCAGAGGCAGGGTCAAGGAGATCCACTGGTTGCAACTTAGAGGCAGAAAGTCTAAAGTAAACACCTCATTAGGCAACTGTTTCTAACTCATCTGGAACCTGTTTCTTTGTTCTGTTCCTAGGTGATGATAAAACGATGTGATCGGTTATAAAAACTCTGTACCCTGGCTGTTCGGGGCCGCACTCTTATCAAGAGTGTTGGTCCCGATCGGTCGGCCTTGCCTCTCATTGTAATAAACTTTGTTGTGACTGTCACTGGTGCCCGTAGCATTCTGTTTCAGGAGTCGTGTGGATGCAACAATCCCAAGCAAGCTCTGTGCTGTGAGTGCAAAGCCTAATGTGTGGCTCTATCCCACAAACCATGAGATCATGACCCAAGCTGAGACCAAGAGCTGGACTCCTAACCAACTGAGGCACCCACATGCCTCAATATTTTTCTTTTTTTTTAAATTTTTTAACATTTATTTATTATTGACAGAGACAGAAAATGAGCATGGGAGGGGCAGAGGAAGAGGGAGACACAGAATCCAAAGCAGGCTCCAGGCTCTGAGCTGTCAGCACAGAACCCGACGAGGGGCTCGAACTCATGAACCATGAGGTCGTGACCTGAGCTGCAGTGGGATGCTTAACCGGCTTAGCCACCCAGGTGGCCCATTATTTTTCTTTGTTATTTAAAAATATCTATCAACTGGGGGCAACTGGAGGGCTCAGTCAGTTAAAAGTAGACAAAACAGAGAGGTGTGTGTCTACACACATGTGCACGTGAGCGCACACACACATACACTTCAGTTGTATATAGTCTACCTGAGAGCCTATCACCACCAGAGAGGGAAGCTGGTCTTGTTAATATATACTGTCCCATGTTCAGTCTTTTGATGCCTCTCAAGAAATCTCAGTGCGAAATAATTGAGAAAGTAGAAAAAAAAAAGAAAAATTAAATGACTTTTGTTAGGAAAACTTTAACACACTGTAAGTTAAAATCTAATTTGAAAAGGAAGTGTGAAGTCTCATTTGAAGACAGGAAACTTCCTTCTCTCTGAAAATGCAAGGTACGTTTTCTACCATGAAATTTAATAAGCTGATATGAATCAGTATCTTCACAGTCTGCCTAGAAGTGAAAAGCAAAATTATCTTTCTGGCCAAAATGGTGACACATAATTACTCATTCTCAAAAGAAATCATTAACACTACAGCATTTTCAAATGCACATTTGCCTAGACATGATATCTATCTTGGAGAGTATTATTTAATGAAGAATATTCTGTCATCCTTTGGAACACAACGGAATGTGCAAATAACCAGAAAGCAAGCTCTGAGTAGAGGGTCAGTACATGTGCTTATGACGATGCCATGTACTGATATGAATTGTAGAAGGTCATGAATAATAAGGTACAATAATGCAGCCCAAATATTCAAATTGCCAATTTATTGCATTTTGTGCATATTTTCATTGACTTGTCTCATAATATAGGCAATACTATGCCTTCTGTATACATACAAATATCCACATGCAAAAGTAAGAGAAAAAAAAGAAAAAAAGAGAGAAAAGAAAACAATTCTCATTGATCTAAATGGAAAAATATTGAAGATGAAGATATGTGGATATAAACAAATCCAGATTATAGAGATGATAACTTGAATTCTATACTAACAGGAGATAAGGACTTATCTACAGCTAAAAGAGAAAATTCATCCTTGTGTGACCTATATTCAATGCTTTACGAATCTGCCTGCTCATTTTAGCCATCTCTGCATCATTCCCAAGTAGAGACAAGACGTTTCAACAAGACATTTCTGACCATAGACTGTGAGTGTATCCTTACTTCAATTACCATCTTATTCTGAAAACTGGTGATATTTTAATGTTAAGTAAATAGAAATTCACCATGATAAATCAGGTATCTTGATTATTCAGTTTGTATTGGACTGCAATAACCTATCATTATATAACTTCTGTTCTGAGGACATAGGTCACAAATTTTTGATGAATTCAATTTTAAAGCTTAGACCAAATATATTTATTTATTTATAATTGAACATAAGAAATCTAGTTTTTGCCATGGATATTATAATCTTCACTAATGTATGAGTGCATGAAGTATGAATGGAGGCTTACAAAAAGTCTCTAATAAGACAAAAAGTCTCTAACAAGACCGTTAAAAAAAACACCTAGAAGTTATGAGATTACAGCAGCTAAAAAATAAATAAGATTTAGAAAGACATTGTGTAGAGCAACTGATTTATACCTGCTTTGAGAAGGATTTCATATCTTGCTCCAAGTTTCTATGTTATTAATTTGTATTAGGAATTAATAGCAAATGTTTCATAAACATTCTTGTTTAGTTTTTGTGTGTATATGTGTGCTTACTGTTTTTTCTTTTAGCCTTTATGTCATTGCTTTCATTAACAAAATTTTCCAGTCAGTTGGGAAAAGCCTAATATCCACAGGTTTTTGAGGAATCCCAGGGGTTATCACTGCACTTTATTGGCAGAAATTCCAAAAATGCTCATGCCTGCATGATAAGAGAATATGTTGGCAGGAATGATGGATGGGGTAGGGAGGTGGAAAAAGAGCAAAAACTTGGAAACCATTGACATAGGACCATTTACAGAGCTTATTTTGAAGCAATAATCTGGAATCAATCTGTTGAAATGGGTTCAACATTCATGGCTTAAGTATTATTATAGAAGAGTTTGTAAGGGAGACTTTAAAAACCTGATTCTTAGTCAAATTGGGTTGATAATATAATAATGGTATTGACTAGCAAAATAATTTAAACAGAGACCCCAGATATACCTAAAAGTAAAATACACTTAGGAGAACTTACAGGTATTTTTTCTTCCACTTAATCATTCATGAAGTTTTATTCATTGTTTAAAATGTGCTGACAGTCTAAACATACTAACTGCCCTCATTAATTTAATTTTTCCAACAATCATATAAAATCTGGATTGGTATTAAACTCATTTTAAGATGGACAACTGGAGCACAGAAAAATACCTTTCCAAGGAAACATAAAAGGGATGGGCCCAGAATACAAACCCATTAAGTTTCACTCAAGACACATTAACTGATCTGCTAAATTGTAGCAGATTTCAAATTGAATTCCTATGTTTGAAAGAAACATTTTCTTTTTTCATTGATCCATAAATCACTTAGAATATTAAACCATATATTAAAATGGGCATAAAGAGTATTTTATAAAATGATTTCTGCCTAAAGATACTTATGCAATTATTGAAAAGTAAAAACATTTTTTTAGATTAAATGTTTGGATTTTAATAGACAGGTATTGATAAAGAAGATACTTCAGAGAAGATAAAGTCAAGAGCACAGGAGAAGAAAAATTCATAGCATACTTGGGAAATAAGAAGATGTTCTATTTTTCTGGAGAGTATAGAACATGGCAAGTAGTCACAAGAGACAACTCTTAAACGGGTTTGGGTTCAAATCATGAAGATCTTGGAAACAAGTTTATAAAATTGGACTTGGATCTTTTGAGAACAAGAGATATTTATGCTTTTGATTAGGACAGAGACTTAAGCATAGACTGTGTGATTTGTGAATACTATTTGGTAGCATCTTATGGTACAAATTGTCATGTGAAAGAAAGATTCAGTTCATAAAACAGCATAGTTCAAAACAAAATTCTTTATTGTGAAATAAAAAAATATATATAAATAATAAGGCAGACTAAAAGTCAGTGTTCTGAAAGTAAATATTTGTTTGTATAGAACTTTCCATTTTTAAATATTCAAGTTATCAAAAAGAAACAAATCTTAGAATCTTTGATTAAATTGTGAATGGGTATTACTGATTAATTCCTCAGACAATTTACTAATTTATATGAATGTCTTGTATTTCTAGACTCTCTTCATATTCGTGGAAAGCACATTAAGAGTAACCTGCATTGATTTAATCAATAAGGAAGAACTTATTAAATGATTAAGGTATGCATTCACATGTATTTTTTCATCTTCAAGAGATGCTTTAGGTCATTATTAATACCTTATTGATAGTTAATAGCTAAAATTGAACAACTTGGTGAAAACATTCTAAAACAAATACTCCATTATATTGTATACATTTTATTTCTAAAAATAAAACAATTATTTTGTATTTAATTTTTGTGAAGCATATAGAGACTCACGGTGTCTTTTAATTTTTCTAATTCTTGAAATTATTTATTTCTTAGGAGACAGAGTTTTGTGAGTTTTATAATTTTCCCCAGTACTTAGTATAGGGCACTGGAGATGGTAATTGCAAACCCTGTGTATAACAATATTCCCAAATTCTGCAAGAGGTAGCCAGGAGAGTTCTCACTATCCCATCACCACCTTCCAAAATTTGAAGTCCATAAAAATTGGGTTTCCCAAATACACTACCAAAGGCTCTTCTTAGAAGATAGAGTTGAACAAAGGCTGTCTTGAAAAGATGAGTCTTGGGGTCCAGCAAATACATTTGCACTACTGGATGCAGGGCTTTGTGTCTGTATTCAATCTCTCCTCGCACTCCTGCAACCACTATGTGCAATTCATTTTCACACGAGAACAGGTCTCTCTGTTCACTTGTTTCTAAAGTAGTTGTGAACACCTTGAGGGAGTTTCTTCTAATTTCAGTATTCCAGAGGCCAAAAATTGTGCCTGGAACTCAATAAATGTATGCTGTGTGGATGAATGAGATGATTACCTGGTTGAAAAACGAGTACAGATGAAAAAAAAAAAAAAACAGGGTCGATAAAGCTAGAAGTAATGCATTTTTCAACACACCGTGGTTTCACCAGGATTCGCAGAAATGCCAGAGACAACTTTATTAGTTAGTGAAGAATTTTATTGCTGAAACAATATTTCCTTCATCTTATGCCACTGCTTCACTGAATTTTTCTACAAAATCTCTGTTCCAGCTTCATCGCCTCTGGCTAAAGTCAGGCAGTGAAGAGAGGCCATAAATAGCTCTTCCGCTTGCTGCTTCCGCCCTCACTCAGGATGGGGAACCCCACAATTTGCCAGGCCCTGCGTGCACTCGAAGGACTCAGAGTTCCTTCTCAAGCACTGTTTCAATTTCCCAAGGCTATAAGCATTACAGATATGAAGACAGTGCCAGGGGATTATGTGGAATTTGTTAACATAAGACATTATTTCCAGTTAAGATTCTGGGAAAATTAGGACACCACCTGCCCAAGTGAGGTACGCGAGTAAAGAAAGACATGAAATCCATACGTGAGACTATTCGTGTGGGGAGGAAGTGAGGCAAGATTAAAATAATATTTGACCTAGGGATTTACAGGGATGCCATAATACTACCTTTGACCTTTTACTTCATCCCAGAAGGTCCCCAAAGCTAACTATATCTTATAATAAGGCTTTAGTCTCAAATCCTGGTGCAGAGCCCCAGTGAAGATTGACCAAGTATCGATGCCTTTTGTCTTTGCTAGAGACAGGAGGATCTGCAAACCAGAGAGCTTTCCTTTAACAGTTTTTCCTGAACAGTTCTGGCCTCATCTTAGGTTGTAGGCATTTCTAGGACTGTACAAAGAGATTTTGTGCCTAATAGGAAGGAATCACAAAGGAGAAATTTAATGGCTGGAGTTTCCCCCCACCTCTGATTGAATTCTTGTATCTCTTTGACTACTTTAGCTACAAGGAAAATTTGAGAGGAGTGTTACAACAGATATTTGCCCAGACTTACCTGGGTACAGTGAAAGTTCTACCCAATGTCCGTTCCTGAGTATGAAGTTGGATAGCCAAGAACCCTAAGATAATATTATGTGGACTGTAAAACAATTATAGCCTCAAAGTTAGGTTAAAAACGGACACAGTCTTGGAGATAAAGACTCTTTAAAATAAGAAATTTAGAGAAGCCTAACAATATATGACTAGTCTGTAGAACAAGTTAGAAGGGGAATGCACATTATGGCCAAGTGGAAGTTGAATAATTAAGGGAAAATAAAAGCTCTAAACTGTCTTATGAGACAATGAATTGCAACCTACGGACATTTTGTTAGTTACAATAGTTGAAGAATTATAAAGATGTATGATACACTGCTGCTTTGAAAATAATTGAGGGTTAAATTAGATAATTAGATATTTATGAAATTGTTTTCTAACTGTAAAATTTGTAATGGTTCCCAGTTAGTTCCACTGTTCTTGTTCATCCTTATACCGATGTCATACCCTCTTGATTATTATAGCTTTATAGAAAGCCTGGGAATGAGCAAATTGATTCCTTAACTTTTTTTCTTCTTTTTCAAAATTATTTCTGAGAGGCCTAGAAAAATATTTGTAAAACAGATATTGGATAAGGGACTTGCATCTGGAATGAATATATATATATATATATATATACACACACACACATATATATATATATATACATATATATACACACACATATATATACACATACACACACACACACACATATATATCCCCTTAAAATCCAATAGTAAAAATTTGACAAATAAGCAAAAAATTGAACAGCTTCTTCACAAAAAAAGATAGAGTAATAAATAATATAAAGATGCTCAACATTCTTACTTATTTTGGAAATGCAAATTAAAATGGTAATTAATTAGTAAGTTACCACTGCAAACCCACTAAAATGGCTTAAAACAACAACAGCAAACAACACCAAATGTTAGGAAAGATACTAGGATGCTAAACATTGCTATTGGGAATGCAGAATTGTACGCTATTATGGAAAAGAGTTTGAGAATTACTTATAAAGTTGGTGGAGACCCAGAACCAGAAATTCTACTTGTAGACATTTGTTTATCTAATAAAAATTAAATAAATGTCCACAAAGAGACTTGTGCTCAGTGAGTGGTTCAAGCAGTTGTATTCATAATGGCCCCAAACTGGAAATGTCTCAGATGTCTATCAACCGGAAAACGGATCACACACTGTGGAGAATTCAGACAATAGAATAATGGTCAGCAATAAGAAGGAATGGACTGCTAATAGTCCTATAACATGGATGAATTGCAGAGGCATTATGTTAACAGTGACAGAGTCAGACAAAAAGGATGAGACACTCTATGGTTCCTTTCATATGACATGTGAAAAGACAATATTGTAAATCAGAAAATGAATCATTTTTGGGGCACCTGCTGGCTCAGTCAGGGGAGCATGTGACTCTTGATCTCGGGGTTGTGGGTTCAAGTACGACATTGGGTATAGAGATTACCACTTTGGGTGCAGAGATTACTTAAAAAAAATAAGTGAATAATTTTGCCAGGGCCTGGGTATGGGCTGATAAGAAACATGAGGGAACTTTCTTCAGGTGATAAAGATAAATGTTCATATTTTGATTGTGTTTGTACTTATAATACTACACACATTTATCAAATCTCATCAAATTGTACCCTTAAAAAGAATCACTACTTTGCATGTAAATTATACCTCAATAAATAAATTAAAATATATATTAGTTACACTTTGAAATTTCTTCTACATTGTTTCTTCCCTTAGTAAAGCAGTGCAACTGTATCTCTCCCTTATCCTCTCCATGCCTATTTTTTCTTTCAGCGTTCCTTCCTTCCCACCTCACAGATTTGCCTCCCCATAATACTCAACAAAAATATGTGAACTGTGAACCTGATTTCTATTTTTTCTGAATCTGAATCTTTTATTTATTTCTTTAAAGTTTATTTATTTATTTTTGAGGGAGAGAGAGTGTGTGAGCAGGAGAGGAGCAGAGAGAGAATCCCAAGCAGGCTCCACACTTAGCACAGAGCCTGATGTGGGGCTCAATCCCACAACTATGTATTCATGACCTGAGCTGATATCCAGAGTTGGACACAATCAACTGAGCCACTCAGACACCCCTGAACCTGAATCTTTTAAAAAAGAGCCCTGAAGATCAGTGTCTCCCTGTGACAATTAACTCCCTACTGGGTAATTTTCTGGTTCTCAACTATCAGGTAGATATGACGGAACGTAGCTTGAATTTCCCTAGACAGTCATGGGTTTCTGTAGGTTCTCCAAAGAAGAGACTGACCACAATAACTAACCATTTCCCTTGAGTTTAATCTGCTTATGGAAGGAGAAAATGGGATAGAAGAGTAAGCGAGTAATTTTGTTTAAAGATAGCAGGTAATCTTGGCTGATTTAGAAACTGGGAATCTTACCCTGATAGGTCCTCTCGTAGAAAAAATACACATACACAGTACCATTTTTTTTTCCATTTGCATGGGAATGAGGTTCATGGACATTGTCAAGATTACAGAAAAAAGGAAAGAACTCTATCTATGGGAGCAACAGAGACCCTTTAATGTCCCTGAATACATCTTTCTTTAGTACCTGGCATATCATAGAATCAAATGCATTGATAAATAATGATGCTCACCATAAGGATAATGACAACTTCATTTCTCAATGGAGGTCATGTTTCAAAACGTCGTTTAATTTTTGGTTTCTATTTCCAAAGTAGCAATACAAAGCAGAAATGAGAACATGATGCAATTTGAAAAACATGACATTAGGAAACGAATGAAAACTCAAATGACACTTTCGAAGTTGTTGCCTTGCCTTATTTGATTTTCTTACAGATGTCATTTGTTCTCAGCAAAATGTACTGCCACCTGGCAAATAATCGATGTGCAACTGTATGAGTTTGTGCTGCCAGAGACATTTTTCTGAATCCTTACTGATTTTGTAGAGCAACAAAATGGCCAACAAAGGGTCTATATCTTTCCTGTAGCTAGCACTTTATTTGTCTCAGAAATGTTTTTTTATCAATATTGCTATGAATAAATATCAATAATTGAAAGGGAAATATATTTAATCTTAGAAATAGCAGACTTTATGAACTTCCATCTATGGAACATACCCTCAACTTACAATTATGCGTGAAAATGGTGAACAGATAGTTGATGAACCCAAATACTGACAAATAAGATACAAATAACTTGACAAATAGCCAATTTCTTTCCCCATCATTTTTAAAAAGATTCTTTCTTCTTTCTTTCTTTCTTTCTTTCTTTCCGCTTTCTTTCTTTGTTTGTTTCTTTGTTTCTTTGTTTCTTTCTTTCTTTCGAGCATGCATGTGTGTGCAAGAGGGGGAGGGGCAGTAAGAAAGGGAGAGAGAATCCCAAGCAGGCTCCACACTGTCAGTGCAAAGCCCTACAGTGGGTCTGGATCTCACGAACTGTGAGATCATGACCTGAGCTGAAGTCAAGTGTTGGTAGCTTAAGCGATTGAACCACCCAGGCACCCACCCCTGTCAATTAAAAAAAACCTTTTTTTTTCTTATTTTATTTCTTTATTTATTTTTGAGACAGAGACAGCATGAGCGGGGGAGGGGTATAGAGAGAGGGAGACACAATCTGAAGCAGGCTCCAGGCTCTGAGCTGTTAGAACAGAGCCCGATATGGGGTGAGAACTCACCAACCACGAGATCATGATCTGAGCGAAGTCAGACACTTAGCCGATGGAGCCACCCAGGTGCCCCATCAATTTTTTTTTTAATCAATACTGCTAAAAATAGCAACCAATTAGAGCAACTAGTCAATAAAAGTAATTAAGTACTGGATATATTGTTATCCCTGATACATTTTCCTGTGGAAAATTCCTGTGGAATTGCTACTTAAGATGTAAGTAAAAAGTAATCAAAGAGATGGGTCATTGAAATTTCTACTATAAAGAAACACCGCCAATAGAACAATAGTTACCTCAGCTAGATCTTTGTTTAAGATTTCCTTTTAGCCTTGTTGAGTAGTTTTTACCAAATTACTGATCCTGTGATGGAAAATTGGAGGCCTAAGAGGGCTTACTGACTTGACTCTATTCCTCAGGGTGACTATTCAGTCATTTTCGACAGTTAGTTCTTCAAACCCTCGTTCCAAATTTCTGTACTTTGTCTTCAAAGATTCTGTACTTCTTGGTTTATAGACCAAAGAAATCATCACTGATATCACTTTTGTAAATTCCTTAATTGCTCTGTTAAACCTTTAATTTCCTCTTCTTTAAATTGGGGAGAAATTTTAGAATATCACATGTTTCTTGTGCAGGTTACTGAAGCGATAGGTGTAAAGTGTTTAGAGTAGTGACTGGGAACTTCTAAGGGGACAGTATGTTGGTTGTGTTAGTGATATTTTTGCACCCCTACTCATACATTTGTTGGATCTCTCAAAATTTCTCTTAAACGTTCATCCATGTTCTCTTTCTCTTTTGCTGCCTTGGTAAAATAAGACTCTCTTCTTCCCTAATGTCATGTTCAGCTTAATTAAAAAAAAAAATGTTTTTAAGGGTCTGATGATTTGATGGCCCAGAACAAACCATCCACTGGTGATTATTTTCCAAGTCTATTTTAAACTTCTTAACCTAGAATCCACTATTTTTATTTCTCTATCTGCATCAAATTTATACTTAGCAACCATCCCAGATTCTAGACTTTTTTTCTTTCCCACTTTAGTGCCATTGTTTTTTTGTTTCTCTGCAATACTCTTCTCCCACCAACCACAATCTTCCCTTCACCATTCAAGTAGCCATTCATAGAGTATTATGTGCCAGACACTTTGTGTGGCAGAGATAATTACTCATCACTTAATAATAATATATCCCCCCACAGTTCTCTGCCTCCTGGTATTGACGTGAATCCACGTGACTTGTCCTAACCAGTAGGTTTTTAGCAAAGCATAGAGGAGGCGGTTGAAATTTCCCTGCACACTTTATCACACTGTGGGAAGCTCAGAGACCTTGTATTCCAAGTGCAGCTATAAGGTGTTGGAATTTCCATTAGCCTGGGACCTTGAATAATGGTGGGGAGCATAGCTCCCCCCCCCCCAATTCACACTGAACACGTATGATGGGAAAGAAATAGACCTTGTAATATAAAAAATACTGACACACTGAGGTTGATGTGTTACCACAGCCAGACTGTCCTGGCTATTTTAGACACTGGAGATAAAGCAATGAAAGACAAAATTGCTACCCTCAAGGACCCAACGGGTAGAACTGTGCTGTCCAACAGGAAGCCACCAAACACACTTTAAATTTAAATTAGTTAGTATTAAATAAAATTCGAAGTTCAGTTCCTCTATTACACTGGCCATATTTCAAGTGTTTAGTAGCTCCACTTGGCTAGTGGCTCTCGCATTGGACGTCATATGAATATTTGCATCTTTAGAGAGCACTGGTCCAGAAGAATGGATGGAGGAGGACATAAGCTATTCCAGTACAATTTTATAAATGATAACAGAGCTCTAGGTAGAGAATATTATGAGAAAAAGAAAACAGAGTCTCAAAATATGTTTTTAGGGTAATTGAGGCAAATGGAAGTAAATGACACATGACTTTAATTTTTTAAATGTACCTTAGTCTTTAATGTTAAGTTTGTTTACTTCTTGTGTATGTGTGTGTGTGTGTGAGAGGGAGAGAGAGAGAGAGGGACAGAGGGAGAGAGAGAGAGATGGAGAGAGGCAGGGAGAGAGGGAGAGAGAGAGAATCCCAAGCAGGCTCCATGCTGTCATCCAGAGCCTGATGTGGGGCTTGAACTCGCAAAACTTAAGATCATGACCTGAGCTGAAACCAAGAGTTGGAAGCTTAACTGACTGAGCCACCCAGGCGCCTCTCACTCTTTGATTTTTTTTTTATGTGTAAAATCGTATTCCAGTTTTAGGACTTTATTTACCACATACATGAGAACATGTATGTGATGATGTAGGCAGATTTGTTGAACGAAGCATTTGTGTTTTAATGCCGGATGTCTGAATGCATTAGAGACAACTGCATGCTCATCTTTTTGGGCCTAGAAATATAAATACATTACGATACACCCATGGAATAGGACGGTGAGAGGTTTTCAGTATAAAATGAATTGAGGGGTCCTCCTGGTTGGGTCCCACACGGTGAGGAACAACAACAAAAACCACCATCATCACAGGGTATGTAGAGAGAACTGTGGACACCAGGAATGAAGCCAATTCTGAGCCAGCTGTGAAGTGCTGCCTGTTCTGCAGTTTGAATTTCTCGAGACAAGAAACTCAAGGGGGACTGATCAGCTCTTCTCTTTCTAACACTGTGGCCTATTTTCAGGGATGAAGTACTACATGTGATCATAGCAGCTCTAGGTAGGAGAAAGAATGTCTGGACAACGCTCAGAGGGACAACATGACTGAAGCTATTTGCAGAGTGCCAAGGAAATGCTAGCAGGTGAACCAGGAGCTCTGTCACAGTGTCTGGACATAGGAAATATTAATTAAATAAATATTTGGAACTAAAGGAACTAAAATATATGAGGCAAACGGGAAAAGAGGTCTCACTGATTGATCAGACAGATTTTTAGGATATTTTACTTTTCAGGAAAATTTGCCCAGAAGGGGCAAACAGAGTCAATAGAGTAAGCAATTTAAGATCATTTATTTGACAAATGAAGTAGGAAATAAGAAAAAAAAAAACAAAAGACCGCATGGGTTAGAAAGAAGAGGAAGCTCCAGTCGAAGTTTGTAGTAGGCATGGTAATACATTTTGTCTTCGCCTTACTTTTACCTATTTGTGAATAATACTGGCTTACAAAGATAGTGACGCCTTATGAGATTTAAACAACCTTCATTTTCTATGCTAGGGGAAGGAATCTTAAAAAGAAGCAAGCACTTAATTCAACCCACATATGTTTAAGTTGTCAATTTAGCTATTTGTTTTAGTGCATTGAGTTTCATTTACTCAAGCTGAGGGAATGATTTTTCTAATATTCAGCCTCAGTCAACTATTCTAATATTCACTGTGTACTAAATCACTCTGAAACAAGAATGTTCAGTGAACAAAAATTGCAACCCTCTTGTGGGTAAGGGCTCGGGCTTCCATGATTTGCTATCAGTGGTTTTTCTTAGATTTTTTTTTTCCCCTTAGACATCTCTGATTTCAGGGTTTAGGCAATACAATAAATTATTTCATATACTGTCTCCTGGACTTCCACCAAGCAAAATGCCCTCATTCTGCTATTTTGTACAGTCTATGTAGCATCTCATGATTTTATTGGATACATCAATTGTGCAGACCATTTGATTGTATATGGGCAAACGGGACCATGCAATTTCTCCAGTTTATCTTCTGTGTAATGTACCCTTTAAGCAATCTCATAAATAAACCCAGCCATTTCTTCAGCTTGTCCTCCCTCTGCAGGAGCATGCTGAGAGCAAAATGTCCAAAATTCTTTTCTCACAATAATTTTACCCACCCTGAGGACTAGATGGGCAATTACTTCCCCTTTGAATTAGTTTTGCCCTGTGTTCTGTGCTGGTTAACGTTTACAAATGTCTTCATTTTCTTAGTCTTAAGTCCCAGAATTAAATCCAAGCTCCTGAAAATATTCTGCCAGCCAGCATATCTGGTCTTGCTTGAATCTCTCTGGTTTTAATTTCATGGATGCCTTTATATGGTACTTACTGTATTTATCCAGGGCAATCTTAGCTACTTAATACATATAGGAAACACATCATCCTAATCAACTGGGTTTTCCGACAAGCTGAAGATATGCATTTATGGGCAGCAAACTCTTAAAATTAATTTTGAGTGGATATCATTTAGAACATATTATGCTTTTCTTATGCCTGGTTATAAGATACTGAAATTAGAAACACACAGGACAGAAGAACATCATTACTAATACCAGTAACTGGATGGCTCTAATACATTTTTTCTTTCTTCGGAATTGGCAAAATCTGGGCAAAATCACTTTGAGAGTAACTAAAGATTCCTGGGCTTACTGTCAACCTGTTGAATCACTGTCCCAGAAACCACTTGAGTGTGTGTGTGTGTGTGTGTGTGTGTTGGGGAAGGAGGGTGGGCTTTGAGAGGGGTTACTGGGAGGTTTGCCCAGATGCAAAATGGCGATGACCGATCTGATTTTGTAGTTCTTGAATCTGCTTGAAACACTTGAAAACAGTGTTGCTGTTTTCTCTCCTGCTTTGAGGCTGGCAGCTGTCATTGCTCACTGATGCCAGTGTAGAGGCTAGTAACAGCCATTCCCCTGCTGTCTAATGTAGCCATATTCTGAAAAATGATAAAAACTGCAGAAATAATAAATTTCTTTGCAAAATCAGAATAAATATTCTGTAAGTACGAGCCCAAGGGCCTGTTCTGTGCATATGTAACCAATTTATGCAATGGGCTGGTAGACACAGCTTTATTTTGTCTTCGCATTGCCTTAATCACACTCTCGTAAAGTCCCCTTTCTGCTCTTGGGTGGCCTTTCAGGGATATACTATAATTTAAGTCACTTTCAGATAGTAAAATATCTGATCTAACCTAAATCAATAGTTTTGCACTCAATTTAAAGCTTTCCCTTTCCAGCAATTGAGGCCTAACCATATGCTATAGGCCTAGCAGAAAGGAAGGAGTGGGGGTAGAGGGATAGAATTTAGTCTGTTAGTTCTCTCTGTTTATTCCAAATGTCTCTTCTCTCATCCCTATCCCAGTAATTTCTTATTGTGATTCTCCCTCAGGTTTGCAGGTGGCCATATTTGACATATTTCCCACAACAT
Source organism: Prionailurus viverrinus (assembly GCF_022837055.1). NCBI lineage: Eukaryota > Metazoa > Chordata > Mammalia > Carnivora > Felidae > Prionailurus > Prionailurus viverrinus. The sequence continues at coordinate 95,694,365 of NC_062567.1, read as the reverse complement.
ATTAGCAGCTTTTTAAACCCCAACACCTTTTGTTTTTGTGGGGGATTTATTTTCTAGGAGACCTCACATCACCCTCATGCCCTAGCTTGAAGGTTCCCTTGCCCTGGGAAGCAACATTCTTGGACACTGTCTAGAGTTTCCTTTTAGGCCACTGGAAAACTTACAAATCCTTTGTCCCATGAAACAGGGGAAGTTCAGGTGTGCTAACATTTTTGCCTTTCCACTCTCTTTCCATGTCTTGCATTACAGGCTCATTCAGCCAGGTTTTGAGTTGAGAACTTTTCTAGAGAAGGTCAGATACCTGTTCTTTCTTCCCTTCTAAACACATATTTAGGAGTATTTTCTCAAGAACACGTTCATTCTTTCCCTACAAGTTTCTGCAGCTGAGTTGTGTCTCCTCTATGGCGGAACAACTCCAAATCCTATAAGTAGTCTTAGAAGGAGCCTTCACTTTTTTGAGATGTAGAGGAAAAAGCCTCCTTCCTCTCTGTACCCCTAGAATTGGGAAATGGAAGAGAGGAAATTCCATAGCAGTTTCTATCTCTAATAAATTTCTAGCTTTTTTTTTACATCCCCTGGAGACTTTGCATAGGTACTAATAATGATCATTTGGCCACCTGTCTCCTAAGTAAGCTGTCTGGAGTGTGTGAGCAGTTCCTCAGAGTTCAGAGCTGAACTTTTTACCCTTTGTCCTGAACTTTGCAGCTTCTCCATCTAGGCAATGGGAATAGTCCCATATAATATCCAGTTGCAAGTTTGTTGTGTGAACTGAGGAGCAAATGTTTTGTAATACCTATTTTAGCTGCCCAGAAGCTTTTTTCACTATGTTTCATTCTTTATCCTAGCGTATTTTAGATTTACAACCAGCAGTGGTGGTATGTATCTAGTTTTTGATGAGTGTGGTGGTGTAGGCTGCCCTGTATAATTTAAAAAATGTTTTAGATTTTAAAAGCTAATGATAAGTGACTCACTGAATTCTCACAGCTTCTTATATTTTAATCAAATAAATATATAAGTCCTTAGCACTGTTTAAAGAAGGAATTCCATATGCATTTATTTATTATCATATGAGTTTTTTCCTATGTAAATTTTTCTTCATTCTAACATGGCAATTTTTCAAGAGCAAAACTTTGATATTACCTATGTTAACGAGCAAAAAGATTGAAATCTGTGTATGAAATTCAAATGCTGCTTGACCGCTCGCTAGATATGAGATTTGGGGGAAGTTTCTTATTTCAGCTTCAGTTTCCATTTTTAAAGGACAATACCTATTTTCCTTGTTTGTAAGAATTAAATATTGCAATGAATGTGAATTTTCTGGAACTTGGTAGGAGACTCATACATAATAGTACCCTTCATTTACCCTTCAATTACTCTTCCCTAATTTAGGATATTCCACTCTGAGTATCTTCTTTGGAATTGTGGTGGTAATTTCTTACTCTCAGCATAATTAATCTTTCAAAATCTGTATCACAAAACCTGCAAATCAATTATACTTAGTCACCCTTCACTCACTTGTATTATATTATACTGAGAGTCCTTAGAGAGCTATAAAAAAATACATGCATTTGCTAGGAGCAGTGTTGTTGCTTTTTCTAATTCCTTCTGAATTCTATGATGTAATTAATCTGAGCTTGGTGCTCTGTCAACTTCAATAATCCTGACAACCTTATTACACTCTCCAGCGGAGAGATAAGTATGAAGTGAGCACCTGCGGGAATTAGATTCCACTGTCATCATTACCAGCCAATGTTTTTAGAAACCATTTCACCCCTTTGTGTATAAGAGAAATTGTATATTAAACTGAGAATGAACAGAACTGTTGTTGTGTTTGCCAACTCGTTCCTCTAACTGGGGGCAGGGCGCAGGAGGCGAGCTGGTGAGGATTCTAATAAGGAAGAAGAAAATTAACCCGCATCTGTGTAGGTAAAACCGAGAGTCTATTTTCATTATTAAAGCTGTTTGTCATTGCAACAACCCCTGGTTGTTGTCTCAGGGAAGTAGGGTATGTGCCTGTGGTTGTAGAGAACGGCATCTTCTCAATTTTGCTTTGCTGCTTTTGACTTGATTGCGGGATGGTAATGTGATTGGATACCTGAATAATAATAAATTTTGGCATGCAGATTTGAACAGCGAAGTAAAAGGATGAGAAAAATAATGGTGGTGGCTTACGCCCATGTTAAATTTATGCAAAAATATGGTTAGCCAAATGATGAACAGATGCAGCTGAGTATTTCCATCATTTTTGTTAAATATCCTGCAAATGATTCTGGCTGGTTATACAGGAAAATTGCATCAAAATGAAGTGTGTACATGAGTAAAATATTAATGACTGATCTCCATTTAATGGGCTATAGATAATGCAGCTGTTTTTAGCTTCCAGCTGTGGAAACAACTTACTTTTTCTGGGAGAAAAAAAAATCAGACTTCCTGTTTTGTTTTATTTCAATCTCATTTACTATTTACTTCTTTTTTCCTTCCTTAGTTTTCTGATATTCTTTTCAAGAGTATCTCCAACATCTCCACAGTCTTCTCTAATAGGAACCAGCACTTGTAAACTGTAATTAGACTTCTGATAACATGTGTCATTCATGAGTTGTGGATACCTTGGAGAGGAGCCTATTAGGGTCTCAGTGCCTAAAAGTACCTTTGATGATGGAGGATGTGTTTCTTTGTTGCTGAGTCACAGCTGTCATGGGGCCAGTAGGAGACTGGGGAAACTAAGATTGGCTTGTTCTCATTAAAGTTTGGTCGAACATGGGCAGTGCTGATTAAATCAAGATCACTTTCTTGAGGAATAAATAAAGGAACATAGGTTAATATGGGGGTAAGCAGAAGGCTGAAAATGTAGGGAGAAGGTACCAAGTAAAACCCGTGAAGCAGAAGTGGCTGCTAATGAATAAAAAATACAAGGGGAGCAAAAGAGAAGAGACATGAAATGACACTTAACAATAATAACATGGACATATGTAGCCAGACACTAGGAAGATTGTTTCATATACCAGCTCATTCAATTATCAAAACAACCCTACAAGGATTTTAAGATCTTTCCAAATCCTACAGATGTGAAAAACTGATGTACAGGGAGATTAAAAAAAAAACTGATCAAAGATCAAATATCTAGTTGAGTCCAACACTTTTATATCAGAGTCCATACTCTTAAGGCCTTCAGTAACACCTGCAGTGGTGGAAGGACAACTGGGGAAGTTAGGGTTAGGGGTTAGGGGCTAGGGGCTAGGGTTAGGGTCATAATAAATAGCAGAAATGGAGAGTAGGGATAAGCTGGTTTTGCTGAGATCAGTTTTATTTCATAGGGTCTTCTAAATCCTTAAGCCTTAATTCCAGCCATGAAACTCATCCTTTTCTCCTGTGAGACTTGATTGTATGGATGGTCCTAAGGCCTTTTGCATCCTTACCCATTGGAGTATTCTAAAATAATGTGGGGAAAGGCCTGGAAAATGAAAAATGAGATGTGAAGATGTGAGGAGAGAGTGGTCCGAATGGAGACACCAGTGAATATAAAGGCTCTGAGATGGACATGGGTCTAGCATGTTCTAGTCTTACCAAGAAATCCAGTTTCACTCTATCCTCTTAGACATTCTTTCTGTGCTATTTAAAAACCTCTAGAACTTAGAACTGTAAGAGTGACTGACACAAAGAAAGGGCTCAAAAACCACTTGTTGAATGAATAAATGAAAAACAGCATGTATGAAAACTGAACAACATTTGGGCACTGGGCATTGGTGAATGGCAGTCAAACGTTACCAAATGGCAGTAGAAGAGGAAAGACAGCTTGAGCATTTAAAATGAGAAAACTTCTTAATTCAAAAATTTGTTCATGATTAGCCTTGCTTTTTTGTTTATATTTTATTGTACCCAATAGCCTCATGCTGTTTACTTGGCTTCAGAGACCTTGTGTTTTTCCAAACATACCACTCATTAACAAAGCCATTTCTAGTTTTTCCTGAATGGGAAATAATGCCAGTATTTGATAACTTCATTTCATCAGGCTGTTCATCTATGTAAAATTATTAGGATCATTTATTTCTAAATATATTCTGGATTGATTCCTAAATCAAATAATTGCCAAATTGGCTGCAGATACATTTTAATGACTTCAGTGTCCCCAATTACCCACTCTACAGACATACTCTTTGACTAACTCAAGTTTTATGTCATATAATAATCCATCTTCAATATAAACTGTAATTATATGTAATCGTGCTCTCTGAGCTATTAGGACTAAAAAGTTCATTGAAAAACTACAAATAAAATACTTGACATCCATTTTTGTCTCCCATTTTGATGCTTCTCAATTTCACCCCTACTCTTGCCATGTGCTTGTATTCCTTTATCCTGTGATGTGGGATCCATCTGGTGTCCTGAGTTCTGTTTCTGGGTCTGCTACTTGTATTGAAGCTGTCAAATGTTGGCATAAAACATGGCAAAATTTTTCTTAACAATTTTTACGTACTTTTACTTTTCAGCGTCATCAGTGAGCACTGGTCATAATTCTGTGAGAATCTGGCAGGATTAATGTGAATTATAAGTACCAGGCTGTATGTACTGAGAATCCGCCCTCATTTCAGATGATAGGTCATTAACTTTAAACCAAATCTCTTGGCTTCAACATATAGTTGTATTAGTTTGCAGAGACTACCATAACAAAATACAACAGACTGAGTGGCTTACACAACAGACATTTATTTTACAGTTTTGGAGGCTAGAAGTCCAAGTTCAAAGTGTCAGCAGGTTTGAGTTCTTGGAGGCTTCTCTCCTTAGCAGCAGATGGCCATCTTCTTTCTGTGTCCTTACATGGTAGTCCTTTTGTCTGTGAGTCCCCGTCCTAATCTCCTCTTCTTATAAGGATACCAGTCATATTGGATTAGGGCCCACCCATATGATCTCATTTTACCTTATCTCTTTAAAGACGCTGTCTCCAAATACAATCACATTCTGAGGTACTGGGGTTAGAACTTCAATATACAAATATTGAAGGGACACAATTCAGCCCATAAAAGTAGTATTTCTTCATGACATATCCCCTAAAATAACCTTGATGGCTATGCTGTACTAAATTTCCAAACATAAATAAGGTATCTCAAACTCAAACAAGGGTCTCTGCTACAGGCAGGGTACTCTGGCAGTTTATAGGGAAGATAAGGTGAGGATAAGGTGAGGAAATCAGCGAGTAGTTTTGTTGTTGCAGAGGATAGATACGTTGTTTTAATGAAGTCATTATACACTAATCATATTTGCGTGCATGTGTTTGTGTGTATGTAATTTTTAATCTTTATAATAAACATAAACAGTTGTTTTTAAAACCCCATTGCACACATGAAAAAAAACCTAGGCTCAGAAAAGTTATCTAATATGCAAAATGGCAAGATTATTGGTCATAAAGCTGGGTTTAAAATCCAGATTTCTATAATTTTTAAATCCTTACACTTTGCCACTGCATAGTACTGTTTTTCTAAAGACTCAACTTGGTTTTGAACAAGCTCATGAGACAATTATTAAATGAGAGTGTTAAATGTTCTTTTCTTCTTTCATATTTGTAGACAATAACCCCAGTGCTTTAGTTAAATTTATAGAGGTGACTCAACTGAGAAATTCATTTCAAGTCGACTGAGTGTCAAAAGACATTATAAGATCTAAAATCTTGCCAAGGGATTAGCAACTTGGACCACCTGTGCTTACTACTGATGGTAATGGCAGAGTGTTCATGCATCTTAAAGCTGCACTAATTTAGAACCATTCAACTTAAATACAATCTCTATTACATACAGATACAGATTTTATCCATTTGTCTACAAATCACATCTGGTAAAAAGAGCCAGATGGTTTTCCCCAAATTTGGAAAGTACATTTGTAATGGCTTAGCATACAAAAATTCATCCTGGGATCTGTGAGAGAAGTCTCAAGGGATGAGATAATTATCCTATAGTCTAACAGAGATATAACTGGAGGTTATGAGACTGTCCACAGAGAGAGACACGCAATACCTATTAAGATGGCATATATATTAACTTTTACCTAGAACCCCCGGATCAACAGTCACCGTGACATATTCTTGGAAATACTGATGCTGGTGACTCAAACTGAGAAGTTAACATTGTTTATTTGGGCAGAGATATTTGTAGCATCAAAAGTATATTTACCAATAGTTACCAATTCTAATTATGCTGGGTAGGCCATAAGTCTTAAATAAACGGCTATACCAAAACCTTTTTTACTTCTTAATGTATTTACAAACAAGTATTTACACCAACCCAAAAACAATTTTGACAACTGGAAAAAAGCCTATTAAGACTGGAAGCAGAAAGGATGACTTCTTTTATTAAATAAGAGATGATGGAACAGGAAATTATTTTCAAAATGAATGATTCTGTAGCAAACATCATGATAAAACAGAAAAATATATGTATTCAGTGTATAATGTTAAATGAGATGCTCTAACCCCATGATATTTATATCCTAAGGTTTTCCTTGATTAAAACCTTAGCCTAAAAGGTTCAACTGAGTTTACTGATTTCCCTCACAAGAGTACAGGACTAAGAAAATGAAACCTGTTTTTCAGAGATATCTTGCCTTAGGAGTATATCATAATTGTAATATTTGCTATTACAAAGATTTACAATAAATGTACAATATTTAACTGAATTAATTGGACTGTATATGTAGAAAAAATATTTTTTAGTTCTTCAAAACATGGTTTTTACATTTATATATTTTGCTCATGACGGACCACTCGCTTCTCATATTGCTAAGTCATAATGGAATGAATTACTGATACAGGCAAGCATTTCACAGCTGATGTCCACAGAGAAAAAAGAGAGCAAAGACAGAAGGAGGAAGCTACATAAATTATGTAATTGTATTTTTTCCATGATTAAAAGATATATATATAATGGGCAAAGAATTATGATAGAAGAAGTCAAATTGTTATATTTTGCTGACATTTAGTATTTAGTGCAATATTTAGTGCAGACATTGGCAATCCTGTAACAACAATGTAATAAATAGGCCTTTAGAATAAGCAAAGCACTTAAGGTAACAGGTGTAATTCTTGGGTAAGCTCTCTTTTACATAAGCTGTGCTCTCCTTCACATGTGACACAGTAAAGATTATAATTATACTCACACATTTACATACACTTAAAAATATTTTAATAGCAAAATGCATCATCAACTACTCTGAAAGATTTTTTTTTTTTTTTTTTTGGTTAGAGCATCTTTCTGTGAAATTACTGCAATACTTGGATACATGTTTAAATTACCAAATAAACAAAGAGATAACACACTGCAGAGAAGTAACTTCTTTTTCCTTCTAGAATACATAATTAATATGTATCCTTTGAAGAGAATTAAAAATTCAATGACAGATAACAAGACATTAAATAGAGGGCAACTCACAAACGTTCCACTAGATCTCTCTCACATTAGTGAACATTGGGTATGCAGTTGCAATATTCATATGCATTGACTGATCTGAGGCAAGTAAGAATAAAATACACTGATATTTAAAAAACCCTGACATAGCCATGACTTTATTTAATTCTGACAACATCACTGTGCAGGTACAATGGTAGAAACTATTATTCCTGTTTTAAATGTGAGAAAACATGAGTTTCAAGATGATTTATCAATGATCACATGGCTCTTCTTTGGCAGAACAGGTACTATCATCTTGTTTTCAAGTCTGGGGCTTTAACTCAAATCACAAATTAGTTCAAAATAAATTCCAATTACTTTAAAATAATCTAGTACATTGATTTGGTCCTTCTGTGAGATTGCACTTGAATTATTTTTAGATCAAAGGCTCTTTCCATTAAATGATGCTCAGAAGCCACTTCACTGATTCTCTAGTTGAACTGTTGAGTAATTGGTTGACCTGTAGCAAAGCCACAGAGTTAAAAACAAATAAAAAAATCACTGGGGAAAAGTGGGTGACATTTAAAATTATAGCTTAAATGATTTAAAATCTAGTTGTTATTTTCTTAACAATTTGTCTTTGTTCACAAATCTAAAAATGATGTTTCCAATGGTGAATTCTTTTGAAAAGTAATTGTTTAAAAAATTCTATTCAAACATGACATTTATCCACACATGAAATTATCTGAGGCTCTAAATAGATAGAGGATTTGGCCACTATTTGGAAACTATTGTTTGGTTACTAAAAGAAGTTAATCAAGATTTAAAATTGAGTTCAGTTTCCATCATGGCAAGAACAAATATGCCAGGGTTAATAAAACCTTAGAATGATTTTAATTTTAGCAAGCACAACAGTAAAAATAAATGATGATATGAGCACTGCAGGCAAATGGAGAAATGTCTTAAAGCTAGGAGTTTTCTCTGTTCTAGTGGTTAAATTTAATCGTAGCTAAGATTTGTTGGCTACTTTTGTTGTGGTATTGTACGTTTTGTTATAAACTTTTCTTTTGCTGTAATAAACTACCTGATCATAAGTTTGTTTTTCTATGTAAAACTAAAATGTAAAATTTGTGACTAAGTCATCATATAATAGTCCACCCTTGAAACCTAACATTTTAGCTTTTTACTCTAGTTGTGATGATCTCATTCATGCTGTCCCGCAAAAAGAGAAAATAAACTCATCAAATTTTAATTGCCAAGGTGCTTCATAGGAAATGGAAGCTATGAGATGAATATTAATTTATCTTATTTGCCTTTTGTAACCAAACATAAAAACTTCCCATTTCACTGTTTGGATTAACAACGTACTAGGCAAAAAAGGACAAATAGTAGTTTGCTACATTTCTAAAAGATAATTTTAAAATTCTTGATTCTTAGAAAAACTGAATTTGCTTAAAAGTGTGTGATGTTACATTTTTAAAAAAGATAAATGAAAACCTGGAATATACAAATATCTAGTAAAAAGATTGATTTCATAATTGAAATAATGGTAAGAGAATTTTGTTCATCCTTTGCTAAGAACAAAATGAATCCATTGTTTTATTCTTGAATTATATAACAGAACATTATTCCATTCATTATACATTTACTTCTGTCATTATTCTAGCAATATTTATTGAACATCTATAATGTGCTAGACACTGTGTTGGGCAGTATACAAGACAATCTTGTCAGTTCTCAAGAAACTTACATTCTAATAGACAATTCTACACCTCATAAGGAGCTATATTAGGGTAAATGGTCCCTGCTTACAAGGACTGTCTTACTCTGCTCCTCTCCATTAGTAATGGGAGAGGTGAGAGTGACTTGCATAGAGATTTGAGACTGAGGTGGTGGGAGGTAGAGTAGGCAGGGGAGTGCTCCAAAGAGGGGCTGTCACAATCTGTTGTTCACATACCACATATTATTGATAAGTTTTCCCTGTGATGGAAATAAAAGTCGACAACCAAGATCCCTAAATATCAGATGCCGACTTATTAACATTAGCTGTAATAACTCTTCTGTGTAATGACAGAAGGGTGCAAGAATAGATTAATAAAACCACCTCTATTCAAATAATATTCCAATAGGGTAGAATATATAAAAGAATAAAGACTCCAATTGGTTTATCTAGTATTTATTATAGGTTATTCATTATTAACAGGAAGAAAAATAATCTATAGTACAGTCTACCCCACCCTGCATGATAATAGTGTCAACTGGTCTATAACAGTTACAATTTTTACTACTTGGGAAAGCTATGAGATAGTCCCAAGGGAGCACTAGAGGCAGAAAGTGGTATATTAGGGGCATTTATTAGGTTCAGATTGAAAAAGATAATTAAGCTGCTTTATCGTGTGGATGTATAAAATATTTATCAGACCTCCTGTCTTAACAGGGCCCAAAGGGTTATTACTAGAGTGACCCTACATCCTGGTTTTCTTGGGAGAGTCTCGGTTTACAACGGTTATTTAGGTGTTATTGATGGTGCCTCCTTGTCCTTTCGAAAGTATTATGTTTTGGGCAATAAATTATATCATTACCTAGTTAAGGCCCACAGAGTAACAGAGATTTTTAAAAAATAGATTTGAAGTCCAAACTATAATGGGGGTGGTGACAGTAAGTCTTTAAAGCAAGTAGTAAATTTACACAGAAATTAATATTTGATAATAGTATGAAACTGATCAGAAGTTAGAAACAAAGGTATGCCTTGCATTGGCATATAGTAAAAAATGTACAGTGGATTAACTGATGGAGTAATTTGGGATATATGGAAAAATTAAAGGATAAAGTTATTTGAATCTGGACCTTCCATGCTTTACATGAGTTGGAGTAAACAGTTTAGCTCATGGAATCACAGAATGTTAGAAGTGGAATGGAACCAAGAAATCACTTCATTTAAGCCTATTAATTTATCAGTGAAAGAACTTGTCTGTTTGGGGTCACAGAGTTTGTTGTAGAGTCACAACTGAGCTTACTGTTTGGTTTTTTTTTCCCCAATCTATTACACAAAGTCTAAATCAATTGTTGCATCATTGTTGAATCCAATATTAAGCAGACATAACACAAGCACTTTCAATTGGAAAAGAAAATTTAGCTGGAAGGGAAGTACTTCAGAAGCCAACACTAATATGCCTTCAAACTGTAAAAGTAGTTGCTCTGCAAGTAAGCCCTAAACGGTAATAATTCATACAGCAGCAAAAGCAGATTAGCTAACCTTACTCTGAACTGGGGCTTGGTTTAGTTACATCTTGTGTGTGCACAGGCATATGGGCATGCATGGGTGCATGTGTTTGAAAACAGAAAGGGCTGGGAGACTGGGGAGAATCCAGTGGGAGAAGAGTAAGTTTAGGAGACAAAAACACATTAAAAGTAGAGAGGCCATTATGTGTTTAAAGCAGCACTCGAATCTTGCAGATGTAAGATTAACCTTGCAGGTGTAAGGTGTTATATTAACGAGTTTGTTTGCTTAAAGTTCTGTGAAATTATATCCCTAATTATGATTTATCTATTTACCTGACAAAATCCAAGTAAGGGATTTATGCCAATATTAAAGATCACCATCTAATGACATTTGCTTTCAAGAGCATCCAGGATGCTCCTGACAGAAATGGAAGGGATACGTGGTTTTATATCAATTAACAGATTTTTTCTCCCCCATCTACAAGAATCATCATAACATGATAATTTCCCTGGAGCTTTAAGCTTTCCATTTGAATGGTTCTCTTTCTCTAACACACGGTTCTCTCTCTAACACACAGGTTCCAACTCCTTTGTTCCATCTCCATCCCCCTCCAACAATCCATTCCCAATTTACTCTTCATCTACTCTGACAAATTTATCCTAGGTAACTCTAACTCTAGGTTTTCAGTTTAAATATCACTTTCTCAGGAAAGCCTTAATTTATTCCTGCGCTACCCATTATCCCAACTAGGCTAAAACTTATATAGTTTTTATAACTGTGAAGTACTATTGCTATATCTAATGGTAGAAAGAGAAAGTCAGAGCTCATAAAGAATGAGTTACCTTCCCAAATTCACTACTAATAGAGTATCAAGAGACAAACATCTGAGTGCAATGCCCAGCAACTTTTCTCTTCTTATACTTTGCATTTTCTTATGCAATTCACTTTGAGATTTTTCATTAATGCAGATAGTACCTTCCTCCTCCCAAGGATTCTTGTTTAAATACTCCCCATTCCCTTTAGCCTATATTTTTCTTTCTCCCCTTTTGCTACCAACTGTTTTCCTTCTTTTTCTTCAGTCAGTCTTAGAGCTATCTAGGTGGACCCATACCATTTGCGTTTTAGGCTAACCCACCTACGCTATCTATCAAAGGTTGATGTGTGATTTCTTGGCTGCTAATTTTTTGAATTTGGAATATATTTTAGAAAAGATACAGTATTAACATCTCTGAAATATTTTAATATTATAATCACTTATTTGTGATAGTAATACAGGCAGCATTATCTTTGCAGGTTGTATGGACAGTAAAATTGATCATGCAAGCTGAAACAGTGCAAAGTAATCTTAACAAAGGGGAAGAATTAAGGTCATCTAATCACTTTAAAAAATTTTTTGGGAAAATATTAAAAGCTTTTATTTTTTTTAATTAAAAAAATTAATGTTTAGTTTTGAGAGAGAGAGAGAGTGCAAGCAGGAAAGGAATGGAGAGAGAGGGAGACACAGAATCTGAAGCAGGCTCCAGGCTCTGAGTTGTCAGCACAAAGCCCCATGCAGGGCTCAAACTGAGATATCATGACCTGAGCCGAAGTTGGCCACTTAACTGGCTGAGCTACCCATGTGCCCCTAAAAACTCTTTTATTTTCAGTGAGCAAATGTATGAGGAAGTAAAAAATCATAAAACCAGAATTTATTTATTATGCTGTAAATATAAATATTAGAAACACTGAAAATAATTTTCATTTGTATTAAAATACATCAAGATTAGTTTTAACAGTGCTTACCTTATTCTCATAAATAAGTCATGATTTGGGATGAGGATATTTCTAAGTCTTGGAAAGTTATCATAATCCTTCCTCAGTTTGGATCAGTTACAGCTGTATTAGTTTTTAATGCTGTGTAATTACTTACCACAAATCTAGCTGCTTAAAACAGTCCTCACTTATCTCACTGTTCTCCGGCTCAGAAGTCAGGGCACGCTTGGCAGAGGGGTCTCGGGAGCCAAAGACGAAGTGCCACCTTGGCTAGGCTCTTATCTGAAGGCTTTGGGAAAGGATCAGCTTCCAAGCTCATTCAGATTGTTGGCATATTTCATTTTCTGTGGGTTTTGGTCTGATGGATACTCCTTTCCTTGCTAGCTATCAGAAAGGCCACTCAGCTGCAAGACGCACCTGCACTCCTTTTCACGTGCCCCCCTTTCATCTTCAATGCCGGCAATGGTTCACTGAATCCTTCCCACACAAATCTGATGTCTTCTACCACCAAATGGAGAACACTTTGCTTTTAAAGTCCTCACTTGACTGGGTCAAGTCCAGTCAAATAATCTCCAGGTCAACTGACTTGGCACTTGACTTACATCTGCAAAATCCCATCACGATAGTATTTAGCTTACTGTTTGGTTGAATAACCAGGTAGCAAAAATCTCAAGACCATCTTTAGAATTCTACCTACCACACATTTTGCCCCCTGTGCCCTCAATATTTTGAAATATATCTGATATCCCTTAATGTCAAGTATACTAGTAGTTTCACTTCCTCTGAAACATCTTTATTCTTTTTGTCACATTTTCTCATTTACATTGATAATTTTGCCTTCATTAAGTTCCTCTGGCTGCATACCTTGGGTCTTGAGAACGTGGGCAGTATCACCATTCCCATGGTCAGCCATCTTCTGATCACATCTGATTGCACTTTTAGTGCCACCACCTTGTTTCTTTGCTGCACTTTCACTTTTATCATTATAATGTAATATATAATTAAACTGTATAATTATAATTGTAAAGGTGAAAGTGCAGCAAAGAAAAAACAAAATAAAGTGGCCCGAGGGCTTATAAATGGGAGACAAGGAGGCAAACACAAACACACACTCTGCTGTCTATATAAGCAAGCACAGTGACATCACCAACAGACTGTGCTTCATGCTGATTCTTTCCTTTATCTCTTTTCTCCAGTTTGATTAAACTGAGATTTCCCATATACATTGAATTTTTTATTTTACTGGCATTCTTTTCATTTTGAAAAGTTCTATTCATTTCATTTTCATAACTGCATCATCATTATTCTCTCTTGTTCATGTTTGTAATTCCATCCACTGACTTAAGGGTTTAATTCATAGCCTTTATATTCTGTGTTTAATAATTTTATTTACTGGAAAGTAGTACTACATTTGTAGAGATTTAGCAGAAATAATAATCTACAGAATCAGAACTCCTTTCTTGTAAGCAGCATTATTAAATGCAGAATATAACTATAAGGGAAATCTTTATTTTTTTATTTTATTTTTTTAATGTTTTATGTATTTTTTTTTTTTTGAGAGAGAGAGACAGAGTATGAGCAGGGGAGGGGGCAGAGAGAGCGAGACACAGAATCCAAAGCAGGCCCCAGTCTCTGAAATCTTTAAAGAAATAGATGTTTCTTTCATTGCGAGCTTATATTTTGTGAGAATGTTGAGGGACCCAAATTCTATCACATGGTCAAAAGGTGTATCATCTTGGACACATACTAAGCAATTTTCAGGTGGACTGTTCTCTGAGTAGCAGGGTAGATAACTATGTGAAAGCAAAGATATGGGTACATATTCCCAAAGGAAATGATGATGATGATGATGATGATGATATTTTTATTTTTTAATTTCAGCTCAGGCCATGGCAGAGACTTTCTTATCTGTTTGCTCTGTAGTCAGGAAGGTCTCTGTCTCTTTCACTCTGCCCATCCTTTCAGTAAGGGTGAAAAGAGTATGTCAGGTGCCTTGTATTTATGTGCAGCGTAATGGTCTCAATTTTTGATGATAAAGGCATAATCTCCCATTCTCATCTGAAAGTTTCGGTATTTGTATGTTCCTCAGTGCAGCACCACTTTCTGTTTTTGCTTGTATCTCTGGTTTGTGCTTTTGAGTGTGTGTGTATTTATGAGGGAAAGCTGGTGTGTTTCCCTTACTTTAATGGCAGGATAGCAAGACCCTTGTAATATCTTTGTTGCAATTTATTCAGTATTCAGATGTTTTGCATCAAGAAGTCTTTTTCCAATATCTAGATCATATACACATGGAAGTAGAAGTCCAGTTTAGCATTTGGGTATACTTTTTATTACGTATGTATATATCCCTAAGCAATATATAGCATTGGTTTGCACATTGTTAAGCTTCAAACAAAAGGTAGCAAATTATAAGAATATATGTTTTACTATTTATTTGTATAGCCTTGGCTATCTTCACTTCTGTATAGTGACTATTTCTATTTTTTATTTATTATTTAAATGTTTATTTATTTTGAGAGAGAGCACCTGTGTGTGGCGGGGGAGGGGCAGAGAGTGAGAGGGAGAGAATCCCAAGCCAGCTCTGCACTGTCAGCATAGAGCCTAACGTGGGACCGAACTCACAAACTGTGAGATCATGACCTGAACTGAAATCTAGAGTCTGATGATGCTTAACTGACTGAGCCAGCTAGGTGCTCCCAGTGACTATTTTTAAATGGGAATTTACATAGCTTTCAACTTTTTCCTATTACAAATAATGGTACAAGAGGTTGACAATTGGAGTATTGGTTATGCTTGTCAACTGCAGTATTTCCAAACTGCTTTTCAAAAATATATCAATTTACAGCCCACCAGAAATGTATAAGAGTTTTAATTGCTCTATATGACTCTCAGACTTGATATCATCACCCTTTTTTATTTTAACCACACTGAGTGGTATAAACTGGTATTTCATGTTTTTAGTTTGCATTTCTCTGAATCTAAGTAAACTTTTCACATCTTTTTTGCCATTTGAATTTCTTCAAATGAGATGCTCTTTTACTTTGTTCATTTGTAAATTGTGTAACTATTTTCTTAACAATTTACCAGTGATAAGAACTACGGCACTTCTAGTAGCGTGTCATAGCATTTTGTGTTTCTAGTATGACAAGGCACAGAAAGCTTTACATTTATGAAAATGGTCCAATAGGTCAATCTTTTATTTTGGTGGTTTACTTTAGAAATCTTCCTATAATTATATACATACGCTCCTTTATGTCTCTACAAAGGTTTGATGTTTTACTTTTCCACAGTAAGTCTTAAATCTACATGATAATTTTTATATGGTTTTATACATAAATTTTTGCATGGTTTTATGGGTAATTCCAGAACAATATATTAGTTTATAATCCACTAATTATAGTACATTAGGATTTGGATTTAGTCATACATCAGAATAATATAAATGTGCGTGTGTTTTTCCGTTTAATTCTGAAATCTTTATTGTTTTTTTCTGCACCAAAACCACACTATGTAAGACAATTTGTTAAAAAGATCTTGTCTATTCTTGCACCTTGCTTTTCATCTAAAACTTAAAATTAGTTTGTCAAATTACACAAAAATATCTACTTGGATTTTAATCAAGATTACTTTCAATTCATATATTTGGAGTGATGATAATCAACTTCCAATCTATGAACACCCTATTACTCTCCATGTATTTGGGTTTACTTCGATATGCCAGAAGAAAATTTTATCATCTTCTCCATAAAACTGTATACCTCTCTTGTCATATTAATTCATAAGACCATTATAATTTTTTTTTTTGCATCATATTGTAAATGTTAAGTTTTAAAATTTCTATTATTCTGATTTTGGATATTGATTTTATATCCAGCAACTCTACTGTATTCTACCATTATTTCCAATGGTATGTTAATAGATTGTATAAAATTACCCATGTTGATATCATTTGAGAATGAGAATTTTTTTTTTCTTCCATTCCTGCTTTTAAAGAGAATACTTCCAAGTATTCACGGTTAAGCAAAGCAACTGTAGATTTTTAATACATACTTTATCATTGTATGAAACTTTTTTAGCCTTTGTTTCTATGTGACTAATAAGCATTTTTAAATCAATAATTGGTATTTAATTTTGAAACTATTTTTCTGTATCTATCAAAATTTTCACATGGTTTTTCTTCAATGATTTTCTGAGTAAAAATCTTTCTTTCCTGGTATTAACCTTACTTGTTGATAATGTTTATTTTTGATATTTTAAAGGAGTTGGTTTGCTAACATCTTCATTTTTTTTCATCTATCTTCACAATACACTTAGTTTATAATCATGTTTTTTTGTCGTATTGTCTATAAAATTCTAAGTAGCTAGTGTTTATGTATCTGGGTAGAGATGAGATTAGTTTTCTTCTAGATGTATTCATTTGTTAAAAAGATAAAAGTTCCTTGGAGTTATATTTTTAATAGATTTTCCATTTTTTCAATGTTTTCAGATTCATTGCCTTTAAGTTTTCACTAGCATCTCAATTTTTTAATTCTACTTTAACTGTCATTTTGTCCTTTACTCCATTCATTTATTAGTTTAAAAATTCATTGCTTCAACAAAGAGCACTAGCCTAGCACCAGAATTCTACTTTTGCTTCTATTGCTTCTGTATTTTTTTGAAATATGAGTAAATCACTGTTTTGAACATATTTTCTCATCTCTAAAATGAATGTACTATTTCCTTTTCAGCACACATTTTTCCAGCAAGGCTCAAGTAATATATGATTGAAAATTTTTGAAAAACATTTTGAAAAATATGGAAAGAGAAAAGCCACACAAGGATTTATAGGTTTATCTGCAATATTTTTTAACAAGTGCACCACTTGTAACAAACGTTATCCTCCTAAGCATCATGGGCATTATTTGGAACATGAATGAGAATTAAACAGCTTGCATCCTCCACAGCAGAGTGAAACTTCTAAAGTCTGATGTTACTCTAACTGATCTGAGAACCAGCACTAACCAAGGTAACTATTTTGAGGACTAACATGAAAAGGTGTTTAATAAAGTATAAGTGCTGGGCTTTTATTTTAGCACATTAATATACTAATTTTATACTTTTTAAAATGTTTTTCTTTTTTGAGAGAGAGAGAGAGAATGCACAAGCAGAGGAGGGGCAGAGAGAGAGGGGGACAGAGGATCCAAAGTGGAGTCTGCGTGGACAGCAATGAGCCCAGCGCGGGGCTCGAACTCATGAACCACAAGGTCATGACCTGAGCCAAAGTCAGATGCTCAACTGAATGAGCCGCCCAGGTACCCCCTTTTTAAAAAATTATAACACATAAGGGGCACCTGGGTGGCTCAGTCAGTTAAGCATCCAACTTCAGCTCAGGTCATGATCTCATGGTCCATGAATTCAAGCCCCTTGTTGGGCTCTGGGTTGACAGCTCAGAGCCTGGAGCCTGCTTCAGATTCTGTGTCTCCCTCTCTCTCTCTCTCTCTGATCCTCCTCTGCTCACGCTCTTTCTCTCTCAAAGATAAACATTAAAAATATATATATATAACACTTCAAAGTAACTCAGATGGGTCCTAAGGAGTTATTATGACCAATACTAAATTATTACTAATTATTACTGTGTGCAAAGAAAGCTCTTCCTGAATACTTAACTAGAGAGCATACTTTATTTTCAGGGTCTTTATCTTTGTCAACATCAAGTAACCATTAATTAGGTTCCTGACCTCAAGGTACATGCTGTAGTTAAAATGCAGTATCCAGGGAGTTAAAAGGTATGCTTTTTTTTTTTTCTTTTTAAATATGAAGATCATTAGTTAGAAAACATGAAAAGGAAGAATTTAAAAGTCCTGAAATCAAATGGCTCCAGTAAGCATTGAGATCTTGCAAATCCTCATTTCAGAAAATTAGGTTAGCACCAAATACATTTAATTTAAATCTAAACATACAAAATAAAATCCAAAAGTATTTGTTGCAGCTACATTTAAATGTTAGGTGACTCAATACCATGGTACAGGTCCATAACATCCCTGAGGTATTGTGCTGAGATGATTTTTCTGCTGGCCCCATTTCTATCATAATTTTTACTCATCTAAATATTACTTCCAATTTGGGACTTTTTTTTTTTTTTTAATCAACTAGAACATTTAGCCAACAAGTAAGTTTGAACAGCACTAAGCAATATGTATAATTTCTAAGAGAAGTGCTCCACCTCTGGATTAGGAACTGAAAGGAATAAAAATCCTCAGAATTACTTTAAAAACAAACTGAAGGACCTAAAGAGTTGGGGTAAAAAAATAATGAAAAGTATTGGGAAAAAAATTACCTTTAGAAAGGCCGACTCATTTTCTGCTATGAATCATGTGTCTTTTGAGAGCAAGGGTATGAGCTTGAAAAGGTGGTAAAATGTATATATTATGGTATCTGGAGTTCCACTCAAAGAGAACTGACTTTCATATTGGACTCATTTAGTGACAGGCTTGGATTGTATTTACTTTACCACCTACTTCGTTTCTTACACTGGATGTTGCAGAAGGCTAAATGTGTAGGACTAGATGGAGAAATAAAGTTGGACAAAGTTCCTCTACTTTGATAAAACTCCCATTCAGGAGAAAATGATAAAGGTTCAACAGCAATTCAACATTTATTTTACTATGTCAATACCTGGAAAACATGTATAACCTTAAAAGATGAACATACAGTCTAAATAAAGTCATTTTTTAAAATTTTATTAGTACTGTTTACCAATGGGGAGATGCAGTTTATTTACACCAGCAGCCATAGGGGCAAGGGGAATACACAGTTAGCAATCTGTATAGGATGGACTACTTATGCAAAAATAATAATCTCCAAAACAAAGGACAGTGGTGAGCTTCACTACACTTCCCCAATGATCCCAGCATGCGATAATGCCAGGCAATGGCCCCTGGACATGCGGTGGTGGGAACTAATGTATGGAAGAAAAAGCCACAAACCACAAAAATTTGTAAAGAACCCCTTCCCCCCATACACACACACACACTCAGATACATAATAGAATTACAGGGTGATCAATATACTTAATTGAGGAAGGAAGGAGGGATAGGAATTCTGCTGTTAGAGGGAAGATAGGTAGGGAAAGGGAGAGTTCCTAACCACTGTCAACTATATGGTAGGGAGCATTCACTCCCCAGAAAAGAAAGGAGTTAGTTTGTCCCCTCAGGGCACCTGTTGGACCTAGCCCACTTCATACCCAACCAGGAGAGGCCTAGGGCTACTGCCCTAATAACTGGAGGGCAAAAAACAAAAACAATAACCAAGAGGGAGGTAATATGAACCAATGATTATTCAAAATTACTTTCCACTTCTTCCTCCTCTAACCAAGAGAAAGACCAGAAAGCAAACAGTAATATCACAATCAGAGCTCCCTCCCTGAAGGAAGAGTGGACGATGACCCTACCTTCAGCCTGTTTCTCAGACGTTATTTGGGAATAGGCCAGAGTTTTACTTACATCCTCCTTTCCCTATGTATCCCCTTAGAAGGAGATGTCTATAAAATCAAGGGCAGATAACCCAAAATTATTTTAGCTCTTGCTTTAGTTTAACTTTCTAAAAAGTTATTACAATTCTTGAAGACCAATCTGTAACTACACCTTAACCCTGACCAGAACAATTCCAGGGGGAGAATGCAATAATAGACAGTCTTGAAGCCAGCCCTATTACTATGGTTCCCTTAATGTCTATATGTAACACAAATCAGTCCATACAGTGCAAACAGTTCCTTCTGGGATAAGGATACATGCACAGCAAGGTTTAGAGAAAACAGATCAGGACCCACTCCATCCCCGTGTGTGTCAGTCAGTCTTTACTGGTCTTCTGCTTAGGTCCTAAGAGGCAGTATCCAAGTGGATGTGGGAAGATGTAACTCCTTATGAAGTAAGACACAGCAGGAAGGCATCTAGCAAGGCAGTCCTATAGGAAAATGCTTAGGCATGACACTGCCTTTCATATACAAAAAATTATGTTCTCTCCCCATTTTAATCTGAACAGAGGAACCCCTCAGAAAGATTCTTCTCTGGATCTCCTGGAAGAAAAAAGGAAGAAGAAGAAGAAGAAGAAGAAGAAGAAGAAGAAGAAGAAAAGAAAAACTTAAAACAAGCCAAGGAAAGGGAAACTGGGCAGGCTTCAGAAGCAGGAGCATCAAGAGAGATGAATTGAAACTGGTCAGTGTGAAAGCAGGGTGGCAGGCAGCACCTGGAGTCGTGAGCTGCACCAGATAGGCAGTGGAGCAGGGGACAGTAGGAACATGGGGCCAAGCCAGACAGATGAGGCTGGGCCCCTTACTGGGGCACAGAATGAGGTAAGAAAACATTTCAAATAAAGCAGCACCGTTCCCGCTCACTTTGGGGCTCTCACCCCTCTACACTTCATAAACCCTCGATCAGGGAGTAAAGTGGAGGGTAGTTTTGATATGTGGCTCACATTTCCCATCCTTGCCTATCCCATTCCCTGACTTCTGACAACAAAAGGACAGCTCTTGTTGTCAAGAATGTCCAAATGGGACTGAATGGAAGGGGCTGCCCCTCATGAGGGACAGAGGTGGGGACAGTCTAGATGGTCACCATAACAGAGCTTTGACCAACCCAAGGAACAGGGGCATTCAATAGGATACTGCAGTCAGATGAGAGACAACCCAGTCTTGCTCCTTGGCTCCTAGCACTAACCCATTAACACTGAAGGTAGCTGGAAGAGGTCCCCTCTGGGCTCAGCTTTCAAATCACAGTCTCCTGCATGGCCATTACACTTTTCAGTAACAGGCCTGCCCCTGGCATGAGAGGCAGGCAGTGACCTGGCATAATGACCAAGTCAGACACACGGACTGGCTAGGTAACACTATAGTAACTCAGAGTAGGAAAATGACTGCCCCACCAAACTGTTGTTCACAGCATCATATATCCAGATATGAATCTTGCAGTTTAAGAGATCGTGCATAGTTGCAGAGGCCCCTGCTACCTCTTCAAGGGATCATAACTAAATCCTCAGCCTGCCCGGATAACCAAGCTGTCCATTTACCAAGCCTATGCCACCGGGTGGGGTGCAAGACAAAGGGCTCTGTTCAGCAAAAGGTTAGCCCTTGTCCCCAAGTCTGTTCAAGTCACTGTAAATGCTGGACCTTTGGGAAACTGGTAGCTTTGACCTTTTCTTCTTGTTGGAGCCAAGATCACAGAGCTTCCCCTACCAGATTCAGTTGTAATTCTTTTTCTTGGTTTTCCCAAATTGGAACTGTTAACATCCAGATCTCATACCTGACTTTCACTTGTCTTGGAGAAGTCCAAATCAGAGGCTCAGAGATCACAGGAGCAGTCCCACTGAGGCCCAGTGATTAAGGCCTGACCATCAGCTATGTCCAAACTGTCAGTAACCGAGAAAGCCCTTGACATCAGGCAGACGGCAAGGCTGAGGAACCAAAGGATTTATATGCTGGGTACACAGATGCTCACCTGTGCACTGGACACAGTACACTTGTGCACTTTCTGGTGTAGAGCTCGACCTGCACGGTAGGGTGCACAGGATGCACAGCTCCTCCTGCCCAGGGTTTCAAAGCTGATTCCAGGTAATATACTTATAAAAGGATCCGAATTCCTAAATTCTCCACTTTGGGTTTTTAAAGGCTAGGATCTTCAATGGGAATTGGGACTTTTGTCTTATTTTATTTATTTTATTTTTTTTCTTTTTCTACTTAGATACCTAACTTCTCCAAACCACAGGACCGGTCTATGTTATTGTCCTGGTCACCCTCTGACTCTCTCATGTTGCAGCTACTGGAATTCTGGGGGTGAGCGTTGCAGCTGCTGATCAGGCCCATTCCCAGATTCTCCGGGAAGGGAGCAAAGCGGAAGGCGGCACGCTCCTTTATCTTCCACAGGCTGGATGCCAAAATCCTTCACGCTACCAGTTTCTGCGAACTCCAGGTAGAAGTAGCCACACTTGACTGCCCGATGCACCTCAAAGCAGAAGCCCAAACAAGAATCCTCTATTAGGTCTACGTATATCTCCTGAGCGATGGCCTCTAGCTTGTTAGTATCCAGGTTAGCCAACGAAATTTCCTCCATTTTAATCTGTAAACGACTGTGGAGAGGGCGCTCGTATTACTCACAGCAGCACCGGCAGCAACACGTCGGGCTCCTCGGGCCGCGCCTAGGCCTAGAGGCCTGTCAGGGCCGCGTCCTCAGGCGGCGGGGGCGGAGGCGTCCGCGGGGGCGGAGGCAGAGCAGCGGCCAGCGGCGACTGCTCCCGAACCTCAAGTCCTTCGGTTTCTTCTGGCGTCTCCCGGGGTCTGGGACTTTGAGCTCAGGCTGGCCCCGGACTCACCGCCAAACGGTCTCAGCGCCTCAGCCAGCAACCCCGGCCTCTTCCGCTCCCAGGTCCGGGCTTAGCCCCGCCTCCTAACTTCCGCCCCTCAGAACGCCTGCGCACTGGTCCCGCGCAGACTCGCGGTACTTCTCCCTCCGCGCAGGTCCATGGGAAGCCTCGCCGTTTATGATTTCGTTTGGTTCGGAGAGCTAAACGTGTCGGACTTTTCTTATTTCTAATGTAAATGGATTGCAATGATGCTGCTGTTTTCTGTTATTTTATTTGTAGATTTAAACATTCCTAATGAATTCACCACACATGCCTAATTGATTCCCTCACGAAAATGGCAAATAATGACGTGCGCCTTTTGGTAGGATCCAAAATACGATTTTAGGAACAGTTCTCCGAATACGTTTGAAAATTTCACTTATATAATTGACTTTTAATTATTTCTAGTTAACTGCCGCATTTGTCATTTAAATCCACTAGATGGTGCAAGGAAACAAATTACAATATAATTTGCCTTTCAGTCTTAAAAATAAGAACTAGGTACTAAAGACATAATTCACATATATTGATCCCATGAACCTAAGGCGTTTATCTCATTTATAAGTCCATTAAATCAGAGTGATTATAAGTAGATTATCATATACATCTCTAAAATAATGCAAAGAGAAATTTGCACGTCCAGTCTCTATTAAAGAGGGAGGAAGCCTGAAACATGTTAAGCATACTGGGAAATAAAGGAAGCTTTCCCTAAAATTATGCAGCATGAATGTGAGAATTAGATCCAATCTACCGGAGTTTAAATCCTAGATCCAACATTTAGCTGTTCTGTATTTATCTGAATAAAGCTAGTCTCTATTTCATGGTTAAGATTAAATGATAGCGTAAAAAAAAATCCTCTTGTGACAGTGCCTTACATGTAAGCAAGCATTCAGTAAATGTGAGCTATTTTAATCATATTAACTATGGACTAGAATATACCATAATAAAAATACTGTAGTATGTACTTCACTTTTTGCTAGTTTTTTGGTCCCTGCCACCACCACTGAAATAGAGCAGCCTCTTGAATCTTTATAATATATCCAAAAATAGCTGTAGCTAAAGAAAGAAAAACTTTAAAATATGTACCTTTCTGGTTCTTTAATTTCTTTTCCAGAATAAAGGAAAATATAGACATGTATCTTTCTTAATGTATATGATTATCAGAACACTCTCAAATAGTTTTATAAATCATTCTTTTTATCTCACTTCATATGAAGGTTAAGTACCAATTAACCTTATTTGGTTTAGGAGTAATTTATCAGTGCTTGTACCCATCCAAATTTTTTGATTGTGTATTTTATCATCTTAAAAATCACAAATTGGCAGATATAAAAGATTTTGAAAGCTTAGGCCATTTAAGATTCATACATGATAAAACTTTTTTAAATAGAATTTATTCTTCTACTACAGCTCTTATGCAATTTATATGTTCTCCACTCAAAAATTGGTACCATATTTTGATAGGTCAGAATCTGCATGTAGCCATATGTTAATCCATAAAATATAATGATTAAGTAATGATTAAGTGCCCAAGCTCTTGAGTCAGATTGCTTCCTACCAGTTACTATCTGTGTGAACTTGTCCTATCTATTTACGTAAATCTGTTTTCTCATTGCAAAATGTTGGGGACAGTTCTCATCACATAGGTTTGTTGTGAGATTTAAACATGACAGTGAGGGGCGCCTGGGTGGCACAGTCGATTAAGCATCCGACTTCAGCCAGGTCACGATCTCGCGGTCTGCGAGTTCGAGCCCCGCGTCAGGCTCTGGGCTGATGGCTCAGAGCCTGGAGCCTGTTTCCGATTCTGTGTCTCCCTCTCTCTCTGCCCCTCCCCCGTTCATGCTCTGTCTCTCTCTGTCCCAAAAATAAATAAACGTTGAAAAAAAAATTTTAAACATGACAGTGAATATAAAAATTTTCACAAAGTATCTAACAAAAGTATATAATACTATATTATTATTTTTTTGTGATATGTCTAGTTAAGAAAATACAGATGTTAAATAGATTGCTTCCACTCCTTTTCTCTCATGCCTTCTGCAAATCTGTTTTAAAGCAATACTTCTTAAACTTTCATGTTCATACAAACCATTCAGAGACCTTTTAAAATGCAGATTATAGTTCAGTATGTCTCACGTAGGGCCTGAGTTTCTGCATTTCTAACATACTTTGATGCTGCTGGTTCATGGACCACTTTGAGTAGCAAGGAATTAAAAGGGCTTGATAGTGGACAATTGTTCTTCATGGTGATTGTCTCCCATGTAATTTGTTCCGGCCAAATTATCATGAGAACCTTTGCATATTTGATTTTGATGGGAGAGAATAAAAGATTGTTTCTCTGCTTCTTAAGTCCTCCTTATATTGTGAGAGCTGGAACTGAAGTCCTCAATTTATTTAATGAAGAGGGGTCATCAATAAAATATACTTCAAAATATATTACAAGCAGACCATCATATTAACTGAAATTCAAATAATCAGGACGATGGCTAGGTTTAAATTTTCTGTCCGTATTTTATCAAATTTACTTTTAGAACAGCACCACTTTTGTGACATTGAAAATTTGCATTGATGTTCATTATCACCTTATTACCTCTCTTCTATTTGTTTCATTTAACTAGATTGCCTTACTTCTCACTGAAATGTACTGAAGTCTTTATGTTAAATCAATGATATGCCACAAAAAGAAGTTAGAAGGAACTCCTTAGTTCTATTGCAATCAATAGGGTTGAAGATACGTAAGCCTTTGGTATAAAGATGAAATGAAATAAAATAGATATTCTCCATTATCCAAGCCATTTTTTCAATATGAAGCAAGTGATGGGGATTAATTCTTCATAAGTAAGTGATCTTCAAACAATATGTACATCATATAGGTTTAAAATATTTAGTACACAAATTAAGGTAAGTATAAGGAATTTACTGTGAAAGTTTAATTGTCTTTATTTTCTCCCCATTCAGTTGTAATATATGCACTGAGAAAATCAACTCTTTCAAAGAGGAACATGCTTTAAATTGTTATCTAATGGTTTTTATGAAAGGTTGAAAATCCATAAAACAACTATTTTTTAATAGTCACACATTTTTCTGTGTATGTGTTCACATGAAATAGAAAAGCGAGATAGTAGAGTGCATCATGGATAGTTCTGGTAGCCAAAAGACAGGGGTTGCTACTAATTTATTATTTCTGCTACTAATCTATCAAGTGACTTTGGGCAAGAAGGTGAATTCACATTTGTGTAAAAAAAAAAAAGATAGGTGGGCTCATGTTTTCTGAATGTTTCTTCTAAAACTAAATTTCTGTTAATTGAGTAATCTAAGAAAATAGGTTTTTCAAGTTATGGGCCAATATGTATATATATTGGCCTACAAAACTCAAGTGCTAGGTCCTCAACTGGATGACTAAGGGTTTTCTTATTACAAACTAATCTGCTCTACTACCTAGGGCATCTTGAAGCACCTTCAGGGTTTGGAAAATTATTCATCTACTGAACACTAGCTGAGTGTTGTAATTATCTTGCCTAATATCCGAAGGTGTTATTTGTGGATGTTTATTTTAGTTGAAAAATTTAATTTCTGTAACGATTTTGACTCCTATGAAATTCACTTTTACTTATAAAATATTCATTAAAACTTTATTTTTTTTCTTTACTTACCCAGGTATTTAAAAATAAGTGAATAGCAAATTAGAGAGGGAGGGAACATTTGGCCATACGGTCTTCTTCTTAGTTTCATTGGACCATGATTTATGTCAGAAATAAGCTATGTAGTATTATGCCTTCTTGTCAATAGTTTGCAAAAAGAAATGTATGTGTGCCATAAATCAACAGTAAGCACTCACACGTCCTCCCAGGCATGGCCAGCTTGAAGTTTCAAATTCATCCTCTGCTGAAATCCATTTTTCAGGATTTGCATTTAAAAACTGATTATCATGCCTTGCATGAGATTCTGAGACACCACAATTTGATATTAGATAAGGGTGTCATGCTAAAATTGCAATGTCTAAAATAAATTTACGATTTTAATCTGCCCTACTCAACTGTGAAATCAAGGTGACTTAGTGAATTTTGGCGTTTATAACAACTCTGGCTTATGATCTTCTAAAGAGAAAGACACTGTAATCCTGCTAACTATAGTTAGTAAGTAGTGTAGTATATGAATAAAATTTTTAGCACTTAGCATAATATAGTCTTTTTTAAACAGTTGATCTTTCTATATATCAATTGTTGAGACCAGTTTGATCTACAGAAGTGCTCTAGAGGCTCTCTGGAATGATTTTCATACATTTGTATGTACAGAAATATGTTTTAAAAAACATTTTAAAAGTATTTATGGCATTGCCTTGTAGGTTATAATCTGTTTCGTAAGACAATATAATAACTGTTGCTGGATCCTCCCTGTGTGAGAGAGTGTGCATGGTAGTGCAGAGAAGGATATGTGTATACCTTACAATTGGACGCAAAGAAGGGCCCAGAAAAATGTAAACCTGAACACAGAAAATAATTTCTGATTAGGCAATGTGGATGTGGCAACGATTAACAGAGACTTTTAAAAACCCTTATTTTGGGGCGCCTGGGTGGCGCAGTCAGTTGGGCGTCCGACTTCAGCCAGGTCACGATCTCGCGGTCCGTGAGTTCGAGCCCCGCGTCGGGCTCTGGGCTGATGGCTCAGAGCCTGGAGCCTGTTTCCGATTCTGTGTCTCCCTCTCTCTCTGCCCCTCCCCTGTTCATGCTCTGTCTCTCTCTGTCCCAAAAATAAATAAACGTTGAAAAAAAAAATTTAAAAAAAATAAATAAAAAAAACCCCCTTATTTTAAAGAAATTTCAAACTTACAGAATCGTAAGAATATTAGAAATAGCTTATATATATCTCCTCTTCACCCAAATTTACTTAACATTTTGCCACTTCTACACTCTTTCTCCCTCCCTTCGTCTCTCCCCCCACCTCTGGAATTTCCTTATCACAAACTAATCTGAATTATTGTTTTTTCTAATCTATTGGATAGTGGGTTACAGATATCATGCCCTATTACCTCTAAATATTTCAGTGTGCCTATGCCATAAGGTTGTTGACATTCTCTTATCAATCACATTACAATGATCAAATTTAGGATTTTGACTAGTTTAAAAATTGACTAATACTATTGTTTAAAATACAATCCATATTCAAATATTGCCAAATATCCTAATAATGTCCTTTCTAGAGTTTTTATTTTTTTCCTGGAAGCCAAGCCAGGACTAGATGTTGCATTTACTTGTCATGTCTTTGTAGTCTCTTTTAATCTGGAACAATTACATAGTAGAAAATTTTGAAAAAAAAAAAAAACAACAACACACAATGATGTGCACAAGTTCAAAGACATTCAATTTTAATCTAATAAAAATTCTTTTAAAGACATGGTTTCTCTAATGAAAGCCTTAATTATGGTAAAAAAAATTACCTTAGCAGATCAGGGTGCTGTAGCAATGTTGCTTGAAAATGAAGATGATTCTGGGGCACCTGGGTGGCTCAGTCGGTTAAGGGTCAGACTCTTGGTTTCAGCTCAGGTCATGATCTTAGGATGCCTGAGATGGAGCCCAGCATCGTGCTTGGGATTCTCTCTCTGCCCCTCCCCTGATCCTTCTTCTCTCCCTCTCTTTCTCAATAAATAAATAAAACATTAAAAAAAACAATGAAGATGAAGGGCACCTGGGTGGCTCCGTCAATTAAGCTTCTGACATCGGCTCAGGTCATGACCTCTCAGTCCGTGGGTTCAAGCCCTGCATCAGGCTCTGGGCTGACCGCTCAGAGCATGGATCCTGCTTCACATTCTGTCTCCCTCTCTCTCTGCCCCTCCCCTGCTCTCTTTCTCTCTCTCTCTCTCTCAAAAGAAAAAAAATGAAGATGATTCTGAAGAAAGCTCATCTACCAGAGTGAGTTTACAATGCTGACAACTCAGGTTTCTTTTGGACACAGATGCCTTCTGGAACTTCTATTACATTAGTTTTTAAATATATTTAATGACAGTAATATTGATGCCTTTTCCTCCACTACTAGTCTATATACTTTAGGAGAGCTTGATCTTGCTAATTCCAGTTTTGCCAAGCACAATACTTTTTAGAAATATAACCCCCAAGATTGTAACATGACATGTAACCTTGACCTGTCCTGATTAGACCTGTCCTGATTAGTAAAACATGCCTTCAACCTGTCTTGATTAGTGAAACATGCCTTTTGGTTGCTAGTGCACAGCAGAGTAAACAGAAACAGCTGAACATAGAACTCACCAAGAAAAGTCCATGGCATTTTTTTCCTTAATCAGCCCAATAGAAAAAGGAAGAAATTAAACTTATATCTTCATGTCTGTGAAGAAATGAAGGCCAGAGATGTTAAATAAATTGTCCAACTAATTGGTGGCAGAATTAGGACGTCAGGGCTTCTGAATCCTAATTTTCTCTTTGTTACACAATAAATCCATTTTGTAAAGACACTTTAGAGTTAGCATTAATATGTTATTACATCAAAATCTTACTGCCAATGTAGCATTTACCAATGGCCAATGACATATACAATTGCTTAAGCACTCTGCTTATCCATAGCTGCTAAAATATGGATATTATTTATCACTAATAAAGTGAAGCTGTACACATTTACACAAGGTACTGTTTATTTTTTTTTATTTTTTAATTTCAATTGTTTGAAGCTCTTGCTTCAAAAGGAACATTTTTTGGATTATCAAACCATGCATTAAACAGAGAGATCATAAACTTAATTTAGAAATGTATTTTGAGGGTTTTAAGAATAAAATCTTCATATAAAAGTTCTTACTGTCTAAGAAGTATTAGAGGTTTTACGAAATTGGTTTTAAATTTCTCAGTGAAAAATTTTCTTTCTATCTTTCTTATTTTCTTTCTTTTGCCATAGTTCTTTGCATTCAAGTTATAAAGAAGTTTTCGTGTAATTAATTGAATATACTTTTTCCCCCTAATTTGACTAATGTCCATTAGGTTTGTTTTTGTTTGTCTTCTCCCATCAAGAGCTGTCTCATATTTTCTTAAGTCAAGCTGTTAACCTGGTGGGTGGGATGCTTTTACTTCTTGTGTTCCATAGACAGGCATCTGGCACTTGCCACCAAGTGAGAGATTAATTTTCTTGTGAAAATCTTGGTAAACATAAAAGTAAGAGCAAATTTAGGCACTAACGTGAGGGTATCTCAGAATCTTTCACAGATTAATTACGATTTTTTTTTTATTAAAGTAGCTCTAGTTTTCCTTTCTGGACTTAACCTCATGTTGTATTACCTCTTCTTTTCTTTCATTCATCTGAAACTGCTCTTCGATTTTCAATTCTCAAAGGAATTTTTGATCCTTGATTTGTCCCCATTTTCAGAGGTTATTAGCTGCTTTCTAGCCTCGCTTTTTAAATATTTCCTAAAATATCATTCTTACATTATCTTACTCTAACTTTACCAAATTTCACTCCTTATGAACATCAACATCTACTTTGGCCACTCATTTTCGTTTTGTAGCCAGCCCCCATTGCTGTTAAATTTTAGTCAGTTGTGAATACATCCTTAACATAGCCCTCAAACATTTTTCTCACTTCCTGACTTGTGTGGTTCTTACTTGACTAGACGTTGTATCTTACAGAAAAATACAAACATAGATAAGTACCATCATTGTCATTTAATGCAATGACATGTATAATTTTTTGAGAGAGAGAGAGAGAGAGAGAAAGCGAGAGAGCTCCTGATGCGGGGCTCGATCTCACAACCATGAGATCATGAACTTAGCCAAAATCAAGAGTCAGTTGCTTAACTGACTGAGCCCCCCAGGCACCCTCATAAAAGACCCTTAATACTTAATATATCATCACGATCTACTGCACCAAGGTTTAGAATTAAAGTTTGTCTTTGAGTATCACCTACTATTAGTAAAATTGTTGCTTCATAACAGGTATTTTTCTGAGTACTCAAAGAATGAAGTGAAAATTTAATTATTTAAAATAGAATAAAGTTAATTCTATCTTATGGATTCACTGGACATATCTCTAAATCTAAGCTACATTAATAGGACCTTGGTGATACTATTTTTTTCTATATTCTTGAAACATTTTTCTATTTCATTATTAGAATAACTGTTTCATCAATAATTATCAATTATTTTTAAAAGGCAAAAACAATAAGAAAACAGAAGAATGATGAAATCGTCTGGTCACATAGAGGTAAACATGGGCAAAATCAAGATTATTGCTTCTTTTTGTGAATAAAGTTGTTTGGGGACACAGCTACATTTAATTTCTGTATTGTCCATGGCTGCTTTTTCTTCAATGGCAGAATTGAGAAGTTGCAGTGAAGACCACATAACTCCTAAGCCTAAACTATTTAATATAGCCCTTCAAGAAAGTTTGTTTCTGCTATCCTTCTGTTAGAAGGATAGAATATCAGCGAAATAATTATTGTCTCTCACTTTTACTATTCTGTGTCCCAAAATACTGCATCATCTTTCAAGAAGGTGTAAAAGAAGGCTGGAGATAACATCTCTATGATCTGCTTTTAGCTCTTACTGAACACAATTGAGAATTGAGGAATCTTCATTTTCTGTCCTTAATGGTGTAGCGAAGAAAATTGACAGAGGAAGATGTTTTACAATTATTGGATGAATTAGAAGATAAATTCAAAGGGATAGATAGCAGTAGTCTAATGATGGTGAAATGGATCATGGATATGAAATGGATCATGTAAATGGAATCTCAGACAATGAGACAATGAGTCTGCAGATGACAGTATCTAGATGAATTTTCTAGAATCTGTAAGTGAACAATATATTTCCAAGAACAAAGGGGCATATGGTAATTACATTTAGCTAGTAATCAGCTAGGAAAACCTTCACTGGGCAACGTTTTGCAGAAGAAATTATTTTGCTAAAAGGAGGTGTGACATATTTTTCATCTTTTATGAAGCTTCTGTACCAAAATTTACTTGTTGCAAAAAGTCTTTTAATGGTTACATTTATTTAAAAATTTCTAACATAGTTGTTTTCCACTCTCTCTTTAATCTTATTTCAGTGAGTTATTTATTAAATGGCAAAACTATTTTTTAACAGGCCCACTGGACGCAGATGGCAAATAATGGTGACAATTTTCCTGATATATTGAGGGTTAGATATTAATGACAAGAAACAAAGAGGAAATAAATCGAAGGAATAAACTTTGACAAAGTAGATGTAGTGTATTTTATGTTAACTGTTTTTCTCTGGGAAGTAGCCTGTCTGAATCCTACACAAAATCGCAAACATTCATATATAAATGAATTTGTTGGCTTTATAAAAAGCTTTCTCTTAAAACACACGAGTGGCATCTGCCCTTGAAATAGTTCTGTGCAGTGAAATTCTCTTCTGGTCAAACATAGGTACTCTTGCCATTTTTCTCTAGATCAGGCCTCAGGCTCCCGAAGCTAATTTGTTTCATAGTGTTTCTTTTGTTTGCCTGACCGTTCCCTTTATTTTTAACGCAGGAAGGTGTTTTTGCAGATATATTTTCATATGCTTACCTCTGGTTCTTGTTAATGTTTCCTTGGGAGTTCAAAGAAAATAATAAGTCAGCTTTTTTTTTTTAGCCCCAAATACTTGCTCCCATAAAGCCTACATACATAAACAAGTTACAACACAGAATTAAAAATAAAAAAAAAAAACAAAACCCTCAATATCAAAATGAGCTAAGAAAAAAATAAACTTCTCTTCCTACCCTTGAGATAGTCCATCTTTTGGCACTGTACCTTTTTACACTTGGTGGTGCAGGGGAAATAAGTCAGGTTAATAGTTTCAGGCTGTTAATTCAGCTAAATTAGGCAGTTTGCAAATTGACAAAGATTAACTCATTTTTTTAAACCTACTTTTCCCTGCACAGAGTCCATTATAATCCTATACAAATATCATTGCATAATGTAGATTGGGTGGTGGAGGGGGGATGACAACATGGAAAAAGATGAGAAATGGGAGACAGGTGGGGGAGATGTTGGTTTCCGAATTGACACCGGTAATTCCTTGAATTAAGGATTCAAAATAGCAAATTCCTTACACCTATGCTCCGGTATCATTCATTTATAACTTTTCCCATATTCACTTTTGTTACGAAAGCACACATGGCGATTAAATCCAGGGTCTCTGAAGTTACACCCTGGGCCGCTTACTATTTGTGTGACCGTAGGTGGTTCTCTTAACACCTCAGAGTTAGTTATATGGTCTGTAGAATGGACATTAAAATAGTGCTTTCCTCATAAGGAATTGTGACAGAAAAATAAAATGTAAATTGATGTTGGACATTAACTATTCAGTAAACATATTTGTATAGTGATGAAAGAGACATACTAGTCTTTGAACTCTTTTCTTTAATGTTTATCCATTTTTTGAGAGAGAGAGAGACAGAGCACGAGTGGGGGAGGGGCAGAGAGAGAAGGAGACATAGAATCCGAAGCAGGCTCCAGGCTCTGAGCTGTCAGCACAGAGCCCCACACGGGGCTCGAACTCATGAACCATGAGCTCATGACCTGGCTGAAGTCGGACGCTTAACCAACTGAACCACCCAGGCGCCCTGAACTCAAATACTCTTGATTTTCAATCACTTATATTCAATAAATATTGAAGATTTTTTCTTTTGTGTTTGGAGCTTGAGGTACAATGATAAAGGAGTCCACTTGCTCTTTCAAGGAGCTACTTAGTGGAGGTAGAGAGATAAACATAAATATGAGAGCTATGCTAAAAATGTGCACAGAATTCAGTAAGGTATACCTGAAATACAGTGGTTAGTTATATTTGCAGGGAAGGGAAATTTTTGTGGGAATTTGACTCTTTAATAAGGCTTGGAAGAGGAATGTTGTTTGTTAGTAGATATAGGTGGAGTTAGGAACATTTAGGTGGAGAGAAAAGCATAATTAAGAATATGAAGGCATGAGGGGTGCCTGGGTGGCTCAGTTGGTTACACGTCTGACTTAGGCTCAGGTCATGATCTCACTGTTCCTGAGTTCAAGCCCAGCATCGGTCTCTGCTGACAGCTTGGAACCTGGAGCCTGCTTCAGATTCTGTGTCTCCTCCTCTCTCTGCCCCTCCCCCACTCACACTCTGTGTCTCCCCAAAATGAATAAACATTAAAAAAAATAATATGAAGGCATGAAATAATATATTATATTCATTATCTGTTAAGTTATTCCATATAGATAGTGGGGGAAGCAGTGGTGTGAAGCTGGGGATGGGATGGAGGGGAGGTTGGAAAAAAAAGTTTTGTGATCACTGAAGGGCTTTTCCAGAGATTTGATATTAGAAAGTCTTTCTGGCATCAGTGTGGAGGATGAAATGGAATGTTGCAAAACTATGGGCAGCAAGGTTACTCACAGATTATTGTAGCCCAGGTGAAAGATCAGAAATTCATAAACTAATACAACAGAATTAATGATGAAGGAAAGGAAACAATTAGGGTAAATACATAGGAGTAAAATCCATAGGCTTTGTTTGGGCCGCAATAAAAACCTCAAAGAATGACAGATAAAGTGAAATGAGGTTATTTAAATAAAAGTACTTTGTAAGCTATAAGACTGTATGATTTCCAGTTGTTATCCACCTTCAAGATTGTATAATCAATGACTTAAAAGACACAATTAATATGTTGTCCTACAAAATATAACTATCATCTGCTCTTAAAGTTTATAAAGCTTCAAACTTTGGAGACTGTCATAATCCTAGGATATTTGTGAGGACTTATGCCACCATATGTTTCCATAGAATTCAAGCTGCTTGTGTACTTACAACACATTATTAGATTGGCCAAACCTTAAAATTTTACCAGAAATACAGTATGTACACACACACAAACATAAACACACACTTGGATCAAACCAAAGGAACTGTTGAGGTAATAGACTTACACATTTTTATAGTGTTTTATCTATAGGAACATAACTTATAAGAATGAATTAGAGGCATAATTCCGAATAGACTTACATGGTATTCATTTTTGAACTGAAGATCAACTTGTCTTCATATGCACAGGTGACTGAGAAGAATCAAATTAGTTTTCACGTGACAATCCTTCTTTTCATAGAGCTAGCAAAGGCCTTTGGTGGCCAAAGCCCTATAAACCTTGACAAAAAACTGCCCTACATACATCCTAGGTCTTTGACTCATTTATTGCTGGAGAAATCCAACCATGCCTGGCATGAGTTTAAAAACATTCAGAGATCTCGTTCTTATATTCCACATTTTAGGGCCATTTATCCATTGACATTAGGTCTGCCACATCTGTTCATGCATTTAAATGAAAGTTAAAGACCTTCCTTTTTGATCAAGTTTTAGTGTTTTCATAATTTATATGCACCACACAATTCTAGAAGAGTTTGTGTAGAGCAATTTTCTCTGTTTTATCTGTCATTGGTATTTTTATGCCTTTTATTCCACAGCCTTTAAGATGTGATGTGAATAAAAACAGCTTTCTAAATAAAGATTGATTGTCTGCTAACAATTACCCAATAAACAGTAGTCTTCATATGAGATAAACCCCTATATACGTTGGTTTAAATGATAGAACAGCACATATCTTAAATTACTGGAGTATACACAAAGTAGTATCTTTATATACATGTTCAGTTGTGAATTTTTCTGAGAAAAATATTTGACAAATGTTTTGTTCAAATTGCTGAAAACACCCAGTATAATGTTTTCTTAATATGGGCATCAGAACCATGATTTTTTTTCCCATGGAGTTTGATTCTGTCCTATTGAGAGGAATGTGTCTTATTGGGATTGAATGGAGTCATTCCCTATCACATCCACAGGTGAAAAATCTGTCTTACTTAAATTTTGTTCCTTAATCTTTAGCA
Organism: Prionailurus viverrinus; assembly: GCF_022837055.1. Taxonomy (NCBI): domain Eukaryota; kingdom Metazoa; phylum Chordata; class Mammalia; order Carnivora; family Felidae; genus Prionailurus; species Prionailurus viverrinus. The sequence goes on along the minus strand of NC_062567.1, from coordinate 95,658,805 downwards.
ATCTTTCTAACACGTTTTCAATCTAATGGAAAAAAAGGTGGAATGTTTGGGAGAAAAGCTACTAGCTTTTCCTACACAAACAAGTTTGTTGAATTTATATTCACATTATTTCATTAAAAATATATGGGCATGTATCAAAGGACCTAGATTTTTTTGTATTGACCCTCAGTGGATAAACAAACTTATGTCTATAAAATAATAATATGTTTATAAAACATCTTTTAAAATTTGTGGTAAAATTCAGTGCTACTTGAAGCACTGAGGTATAAGGAAGCACAACAGTAAAATAAAATAATGTCAATATATTATAAATGGAAAAATATCAATCACTATCAGAAGAAATAAAATGTGTCCCAAAGATAGTTGGATGAAACAGCTCCCCCATATTTAGTGAACACATAAACACATGCACACTTACTCTGACACACTGTTCTGGAATTTATTAAACCTTTTTTTTTTTTTTAAACTCAAGAGAGTTCCAAGCAGGAGTTGTATTTTTCCTCTCTAATTACCTCAAACTTATATATTTAAGCATATATTCAACTCTCATGTATGTGTTTAAAAGACTTTGAGTAAGACTCTGATTTCTCTTTTGGTAAAACAATTCCCAAATTAGATCTTGAGTTCCACTCAACTATACTGAGTTCTGGAGTTGAATGTCTGCCTGCTTGCATGACATCCCCATTTGGTTGTCTATTAGGTACCTCAAACATCTCTAAATGTCTAAAGCAACAATTTTGATCTCTCCCCCACTTTTCTCAGAGAACTGCCTTTCCATTTTTCTTACCCTAGCTCATTTACCACTGTTCAACCAGATAGCCAAAATAAAAATTTAGGACTTAATCTTGATTTCTCTTTATTAATTACATCTGTATCCATCTGTTGGGATTCTGTGGGTTTAAAAAAAATACATCCCAAATCATATGACTCTTCACTTCCTTAACTATTACTACCATCATGAATATGTCACCATCATGACCATGTCACCATCATGTTCCACCTCATTTGTGACAACAGTCCCCTAACGAGTGTCTCTGCTAACACTCTTTCCTCTTTACAGTTCATTTGATCTAATGTAGGCACACACACACACACGCAGGTGCGCGTGCACACACACACACATACTCACTCTTAAAATTCAAATATTTTTCCTTAATAGTTAGTGACAAATTTCAACTCTTTACTTATGCCTACAATGTCCTATAGAATCTGATCATTGGCTCCCTTTCCAACCCTATCTTCTCTGTCTTTACTCACTATGATGCTCCATCCATACTGGCCTTTTTGCTCTTCCTTGACAAGCTCATCCTTATCTCAGATTGTTTATTCACTCAGTGTGAAATACTTTTCACCCACATCTTTACATGGTTCCCTTTTTTCCCAATATATAGGTTTCTTCTCAACTATCTCATCAGAGAGGACTTCTCCAATGAACTTACTGAAAATAACCTCCTCATCATACTCTGTGTCTTCACTTGGCTCTCACTACATTTTAATTTATTTTTTTAAATATTTTTTAATGTTTATTTTCTTTTGAGAGAGAGAGAGAGCAGGGGAGGGAAGGAGAGAGAGGGAGACACAGAATCCAAAGCAGATCCAGGCTCTGAGCTGTCAGCACAGAACCTGATGTGGGGCTCAAACTCACAACCTGTGAGATCATGACCTGAGCCGAAGTGGGACGCTCAATCGACTGAGCCACCCAGGAACCCCATCTTACTTGATTTCTTTATACATCCAATTTCTATCTGCAACTATACTATTTGCTTGTTTATATATTTGTATCTTATCACTCTCATTAGAATATAAGTACCAATAAGTCAGACATTTTGTCTTAGTAACTGCCGTATCTTCAGTACCTAATGAAAATACCTGGAACATACCTTATACCTAAAATATAAGTGCTAAATGCATGAATAAATGAATAATTAAAACTATCTGGAATTAATTTTTCAACTTCCTTCTCTTATTTTAGTACTTTAACATGAATCAGGCAGGCAGGATGTGTGAAGTATGTATAGGTGTCATTGATATTATTGCCTCTACATTGCTCTGTGACCATAGGTATATCAAAGATATCTATTTGCCTTATTTTATTCATTTTGAATAGTGTAGATATAATTGTTTGAGAGATGAGAAATTAACTTCTGTTTCAAAGTTGCAGTACAAGTAACATATCTGAAAAAGTTGAATATATATGGGGAACACTGAATAGTAAATACTTGGGTTAAAGGAGTGTTAAAATACATGTCTTTTTTTTTTTTTTTCTTTTCAAATCAGGCCAAAGTCCAAAAAAGATAACCATTCAACTTTATGTTTATGAGAAAAGGAGAAATTTTACTTTTTAGGAATAAAGCACTTTATCAAATAAGTACATGTCAGACTGTATAGTCCATTGGTTGCTTACTTATTGAAAATGTTAACAGGTATTTTATTAACCTTTAAGTATTTTATCACCCTTCAACTCCCGCTCCAAATTTTAGTGTTTTACTTCTGTTTTGAAAACTGCTCTCAGTTTTTTTAAACTCACAAATCCTCTGTTTTTCCATATGTAAATTGAGCATAAAATACCTGGCTCATAGGATGTTGATACAATGTATGTGAAGCACTTAGCAAGTTGTGTTGCCTTTTAGGCAGTAGAGTACTCAATCAATTGGGCCTCATCTTACTCTGTGCTGTGTTATGTCAATCATGTAAAAACTGTGTTAAAAAAGGGTGGGACGACCGGGCACCTGGGTGACTCAGTTAAGTGTCTGAATTCAGCCTAGGCCATGATCTAGTGATTTCTGAGTTCAAGCCTTGTGTAGGGCTCTGTGCTGACAGCTCAGAGCCTGGAGCCTGCTTCGGATTCTGTGTCTCCCTCTCTCTCTGCCCTCCCATGCTCATGTTCTGTCTCTATCTCTCAAAAATAAATAAATGTTAAAAAAATTTTTTTAAAGGATAGGAAGAACATGTTAATATGGGTTTTTTAAAGATAGCTATCTCTATATGTTATGTGATATGTGATAACATTTTTTATTATTTTCCATATTTTCAAAATATCTCAAATTTAACATGTTATTTTTATATTCCTAATCATATAAGCAATAAAGACATAAGAATAATTATATTTGTATAAGATTTTTTTGTACAAATAAGAATATTTGTATTTAATACTTTATAGATAGATAACTTATTTAGCCAAGAAAAGTTAATAAGTCCTTAAGGAATAATACAAGTCATCTGAAAGAATTCTGAACATATAAAATACATACATATATATTTTTTCCTTCCTATATATATATTTTTTCCTTCAAAAAAAGTATTTGATTGTTGTAGAAATACCTTTGGATTGCTATTAGTGTCCTGAGGAAAATATAAAAGTCTTTTAAAAAATAGTAAACATCTAAGAAGGGGGGCACCTGGGTGGCTCAGTTAGGTAGGCATCTGCCTCTTGGTTTCGGCTCAGGTCATGATGTCATGGTTTGTGAGTTGGAGCCCTGAGATGAGCTCTGTGCCGAGAGTGCAGAACTTCCTGGGATTCTCTCTCTCCCTCTCTGTATGCTTACCCCCCACTCTTTCTCTTTCTCTCTCTCAAAATAAATAAACTTAAAAAAATTAAAAAAAAAAGAAACATCCAGGAAGTATTTTTTCCTCCCAGTTTCAATATATGCAGCTGTATGACCTCGAATTAAGTATGTGTTATGGGTTGAATGTTTGTGTCCTCTCACAAAAAATTCATATGTTAAATTCCTAACCTTTCATATGATGGTATTAGGAGGTGGGCCTTTGGTAATTGGGTCATGAAGGTGGAGCCCTTCTCAATGGAATTAGTGCCCTTGTAAAAAAAGAAAGCTTGCCTCCTCTCCCAGCTCTCTTACCTGCAAACCAGGGAGAGATCCCTCACTAGAAATTAGATCTGCCAGCGCCCTGATCTTGGACTTCTCAGCCTCCGAGCCGTGAGAAATAAATTTTGCAGTTTAAGCCCTAAAAACAAACAATTAAAAAAAACTGCTCTCTTTGAGAATTTTTTTTAAATGAAATAATTTGTGAAAATGGGACTCTGATCTTAGGCATTATTGCCTTAGCCTGTCATGATTTGACTCAATATTTAAAAGAAAATAATTTTCTCTGCCAGTTAAAAATTGATCCACAGGGAAATATACATGTCAACTCTCTAAAACCTTTGTAAGTTTATGGGTATAAACTTTCAAGAGAAGATTCGTCTAGTTCTCTATCTCCTGATCATTGATTCTCATATCAAGTTACCAATGTTCAGTTTTAAAAGATTGAAGCAAGGAACAACATAAATCGAAAAGCCTTGTTGGGATGAGCACTGGATGCTCATATACAAGTGATGAATCACTGGGTTCACTCTTGAAACCAATACTATACAGTGTGTTAACTAACTGAATTTAAATAAATAAATTTAAAAAAAGTGTTGTTCTCTGTGCACAAAGTACCAAGGAAATCAACCTTTCTGACTGTCTTAGGAACTTCAGGGAGACCAGCCTAGTAAAATGTTGAGGTTGGGGCTAGTTATTATGGTGACAACTGAAAATGTTAAGCTAAACTTATTAACTTAAATTTATCATCTCTAAATATAGCTGGGGAGGTGCCTGAGTGGCTCAGTTGGTTAAGTGTTCAACTTCAGCTCAGGTCATGATCTCACTGTGAGTTTGAGTCCTGCATCAGGCTCTCTGCCCTCAGCACAGAGCCTGCTTCGAATCCCTGTCTCCCTCTCCCTGCCCCTCCACACCCCACCCCTGCTCTCTCTCTCTGTGTCAAAAAGAAATAAACACTTAATAAATGAATAAATGAATAAATAAATAAATAAATAAATAAATAAATAAACAAATAAAGCTGGAAAGGCAACACAGACTAGTGGAAATACATTTAATTTTAGGGAATAAATGATAGTTGGAACCTTCTTATATAAGGGGACAATTTTAGACAAATCTCTTCACAGAGTGGTAATAACTTCATCTAAAATTTGATACAGCTATACCTTGTTCATAATATTGTGGTAAATATTAAATACAGAATATAAAACAAAACTTTAATGTGCTACATAAATGTTTTTTATTAGAATACATTTCATCATTTCATTATATTTTTAATAAATCCTTTCACTCAAAATTATGTCTTGAATTTGAATTTCAATGATTCCTTCAATATTCTCCATAGTATACAATTTAACCCTGGGATAGGAAGGAAGCAAAAAATAAAATAAAATAAAATAAAGCCAATGGCTTGTTGCTCATGTAAGTCTGGGTTATATTTCTTCTCCCTCTTTCCTCTAATTTTCTTGACATGTAGAAATGTATGAGAAGAGAGAGATCACATGAATACTTATTGGGAATAGCTCATTCTTCATTGACCTGCTTATTGTTATACCAGCCAGTCTCACATGTGTAGTAGTGCAAGCTCTGGGCTTCGGGCCATTAAAAGATAGAGAATGAGAATGAGAGCTTTCCATGGGACTTCATTGTGCAACAGCCTGTAGAGATGCTCTGCCTTGAATTGCCTTGCCTGAAGATTTTATCACTTCAATTGGGAATGGACTTTATAAAGTAAATAGGAACTAGAACCCAATGTCAGACTTGTAGTTCAGAATGGGTAGTCATATATTCCTTATCTGCCCAAAGATCCATCTACTATGTACTTCTGTCTCCCTATTGTATCAGAGGCTTTTTATGTATTTATAATGATGATTTCATGTGGGTATGACCTCAACCCCTAATATATACTTAATATTTTTCACCAATTTCCTTTAGTATAATCCTCATATGTGTTGGTGTAACTAAAGACCCTCTAATGAAGAATCTAATTATTAGTAGCGTTATTTGCAATGATGAAATGTAAATGCTTACTTAGTGAAAGGCGATAGCTAGCATAGTTAGAGAAGGGTGAAAGATCTATTTCCTAGAAATGATGACTGGGAATGACATGTTATACATCTCTGGATGCACATAGTTAAATATATCCACTGCTTATATTCTATGTACTCTGAAAGAAACTCTCCATAGTTGTTTCTTTGTTTTCTTCATATATTTCCTTAATGATTCAAAATCATTTCTAGGATAAATTATCATGTCAAAATGTTAAATCATATCACTCCTCTGGAGGAAACTTCCCAGTGGCTTTGTGTCTAGGAGTAAAAGCTAAAATTCTTACTTTGTTTGCCCTTCAGGACCCTGCAGTATCTAGCCCCATCATTTCTCTAAAGTTATCACTTTACTTTCCCCTGCTTTCTCTCTTCAAGTGACACTGTTCTGGTTGGAGTTCTTTGAACAAGCCAGACTCACTTTTAAAATTTATTTGTTTGTTTGTTTGTTTATTTATTTATTTATTTATTTAAATTATCAAGTTAGTTAACATATAGTGTAGCCGTGGCCTCAGGAGTAGAACCCAGTGATTTATCACTTACATATAACACCCAGGGCTCATCCCACATACCCTCCTTAATGCCCATCATCCATTTAACACACCTGCTAAGCTCATCAACCCTCAGTTTGTTCTCTGTATTTAAGAGTCTCTTATGATTTGCCTTCCTCTCTGTTTTTATCTTATTTTTCCTTCCTTTCCCCTATGTTCATCTGTTTAAGTTTCTCAAGTTGCAAATATGTATGAAATCATATGATATGTCTTTCTTTGACTGATTTCACTTAGCATAATACCCTCCAGTTCCACCCATATTGTTGCAAGTGGCAAGTTTTCATTGTTTTTCATCACCAAGTAGTATTCTATTGTGTGTGTGCGTGTGCATGTGTGTGTGTGTGTGTGTGTGTGTGCGTACTACATTTTCCACTTTCCATTTTGCACTCTTCATTAATTTTTCCTTTGATATCTGGGTAGAAAGGATACATTTTCAAATTTATGGCTGTCCACAAAACCCAAGATAAGCCTTATTTTATCACCCATAAGTGAATTAAACATAACTTGAATTCCCCATTGCTTTAGTAGTAGAAATCACGATCTTGCCAATCAAAGTAAATTAGATTCTTCTGGTTTAAAATAGTGACTTTTACAATTAATATTATTCTCTCCCATTTCTCTTTCTCTTTCCTCCAAAGGCCACCTAATTCCAGGACAGGGTTGGGGAGGTAACCTTAAAGAAGGTACAATTGCATTTTGGTCCATTCTCTGTTCTCATTAATTTCAGCCATGGTGCAACTTATTTTGTCTGTAGCATGGCCAGTCACTACTCTTTCTGCATATTTATTTATTTATTTATTTATTTATTTTAATTTTCATTTTTGGATATAGACTTACAGAAAAGTTGCAGTGATAGTGTTGAGACTTCCCCTATATCCCATAACCCAGTTTCCTCTATTATTAATATCTTACATTAGTATATGACATTTGTCATAACTAATGAACCAACATTGATCTATTACTATCAGCTACTGTCTATGCTTTTTTCAGATTCATTAGTTTTCCCTTAATATCCTTTTTCTGATACAAGATCTTATCTAGGATACTACTACTTTGCATTTAATCACCATATCGCCTTAGATGCTTCTACCCTGTAACAGTTTTTCAGGCTCCTGTTTTCAATGACTCTGAGAAGTACTGATCAGTTATTTTGTAGAAGGTCTCTCAGTTGGTATTTGTCTGATTTTTTTATGGGTAACCAATATTTATGAGTTTTGCAGAGAAAGACCTCAGCACATCTTACAAAGGGTATATTCTATTACACGTTTTACCACTGGTCAAGTTAAAGCTGTGTGTGCATTGCAGGTACCCAGTTAAAAAAAATGAGTCACAGTACTGCTTTGCTTATTGTTCAGTGCATTAAAAGAATGCACTAGTTTCATAGTTTGTCCAATTTAGTGGTTATTTACAGTTGGAAGGTAAGTGAGATGCCAGTTACTTTTTGGTGGTTGGAAACTGAATTGCCACATTAAAAAAACTTTTAAAATTATTTTCATGCTGGGAATTTTTTAATGGGTTTAAAAGTAAATTTGTAGAACTATTCATTTATCACTCTAAAGCTTGTACAGCCAAAATCATTCCCAGGTATATTTATGACCCATTTTTGAAATATAATTGTGCTGTTGCTACAGTTTTGGGAAGCTCTGGGTTATAATATATACTTTATGCTATGATTTGTTGAATATTTGCTTTTGCTTGCTAAGCCAAACTTGGAATCCCAAACAGTACCTGATCCCAGGGAAGAAAAAATATCCACCCCTTAATAAACAACAGTCTGGAAAGGTGAGTGTGTTTTCAAGACTATTTTGGACCTTATGACCAAGAGATTAACACTATTTTTGTTATGTTTTTGGTTATTCCCTTTCATTGGATAAGGGAGCATCACCTCAAAATGTCATTTAAATGCAAAAGGAACACACAACTAAAGGCATTACTGAGAAAGAAAAATACACAAGAGTATAAATCAAAATACTATCCAATAAACCAACCACTTCTCTAGGCTCCATATTCCATTGGCAGAGACCACTGTTTCTTGTTCTCATTTTACGTACACAATATACCATCCAAGAGTCATGTTAATTCTTCTTAGAGTCCTGCAATACACTGCAGGAATATACTTTTATGTGTATTATTTGCTTTAAACAGAAAAAAATGAGATTGGAAAAGTAAAACTAATTTACTATCTGTCATGCAAACTTCTATCTCTATATCTCGCCACATATATACTTGGGGGAACTTTAGTATAAGAAGGAAGAAACCTAAGGATTCAGCTAATGTAGCAACAACTAAAATGTATTTCAGAAAAAAAAAACAAGCAAAAGTTCCTAAAGTATTAGAGGTTTAGAAAGTTAAGGCTTTATTCTGTAGTAACGTTTGTGCTAGTTACACTAAAGCAAAGCACTTCATGACGCAATGATGCACTTCACCTCCCCAATTTCAGTGTGTACTGGGGTGATTAATTCTGAGGGTATATTCGCTTTTTTTCTGATAAATATATTTCAGAAAAATGAGTTTTGTGTTGATTTCTTTTTCTAGAGATGATTTTCTAATGTCAATTTTAAGAAGTGAACCATTATAACACACGGAAAGGAGATAAAATTCCTGATGTTGACACATTGCACATCTGACCTAATTCATCACAGGTTGTTATGTGTATTTATGTGTTTTGTGTTTTGTTGATGACTTTTTTTTAAACTAGAGGTGAAAGGAGGCCTGGTTTTCCATTGTGATTTTGGCCTCTCCTTGTTATAATTCATATTTCTGGGATTTTTGAGAAGTTAGAGGTATAAATGTTATCAGAATCTTATAGCAAACTAGGCTTTGATTTATTTTTTCTTTTATTACAATTCTACTTCAAGGAATAAATAACACACAGTATGCTAACTATTGGGAACAGTTTTATGAGATTCTACAGGTCAGTGCAGTTCATTACATTCTGAAATGAAAATGAAATTGATCATTATGTAATTATAACATATGACTTTACATTACTAATATGCTTATTAATACTTTTACATGGTAACAATTGGTAATAAAACAGGTAACTAAGGCAAACTGGTGGAAATAAGACTGCAAGTGTTAGGGATATGAAGAGAAAATTAATTGAATAAAATAAACATCCATAAATGGAGTATCCGGTTTAGCTATGAAGTAAAAGAAACTAGGAATTGCTTTATAAATCTTAAACCTCATATCATGAGCATCATATATTTATGGAAACCTGTATCTGCAAGGCCTAGAGAGACTTACACTGCAAGTATCTGTTTGTTTCCTTCATTAAGAAGTCAGCTCAGTTAGAGCTGAGAATGAAGTTAGTCCTGGGAATGTATGGGTAGTTCAGCAATGACACCTGGAACTTAGATCATTCTGTTGTCCTGGCCTGCCATTATTTGTGTGAGGCTTTCATCTTTGCAGAATCAGGGTTGATGCTGTACTTCAAGCTATTGCATTTGCTTTTCAAGCAGGAATAAGAGTGAAAGAGCTAATGGCTAATGTGTTTCCATCCCATTAACTAGCTTTTCCAGGTTGAAGCTCCACCTGCCTACTTATATTTTCACCTCAGAGTGAAAACTGGCCATATGGTCATCTCTAACTGCATGAACATTTCAGGAAGGTAGTATTTACTTTTCCACCTACATGAGGAAGGCAAAGGGACAGGGAGTGTTTCTAATTTCAGAATAGCAAGTCCACAATATCTGCCATCTCTAGTATAAGCAAACCATGGTATTATGACTTCCTGAGCTGGAGTCACCTATTGCCGGGAATAAAAAGTTGGAAAACACTGCATCTGGCACAGTAATTGCTCTTACGGAGAAACTCATTTCAGGAAGAGCATGTTTTTGGTAGTAGGTGAGTCTATTTGGGGAATGGATAATAATTTGCTCTCAGATGTCAAGGAAGGAAGAAAAACCACTCTGCATGAGAGGAAGTTTTTAACTCTATACAGAAGAGGAGGGAGTCACAGATACATTAGGGTACAAACGCTGAAGAAACTGGCCCCTTTGCATAAATCTTTAAGACTTGAGTAAAGTTACTACATTCACCAAATGCTTGTTGTAATTTAAATAGAACAGAGAGTCTCTATTTTACATCCTGTCTGACATTAGGGGGGAAAGTAGGAGCATCATGTGGGATGCAGGAGCTATAGAAAATTACTGGAAGAAATGAGCCTGCAGGACTTTACAGAGAGAAGAAATACAGACTGTCTCTAAAGCCTGGGTGGAGTGGGGGAGGGTCTTCTGCAAGTCAAGTTCTTTTTAGAAGTCCCAGGACAGGGAAAACTGAGCTGGTATACAGGCTACACACAGAAGACTTGAGCTAGTGAGTAACTAGTAAGTCAGAATCTTTGCAGAAATTCATGCATATATGAACTATGTGTGTGTTGGGGGGAATGTGTATGCATACGTGAATGTGTGTGGTTTAAATATCTTTGATGCTAGATTTTCTTTCAAGTTATCATTGCTCTTGTTGGAAATTAAAAGGCAAACATGTCCTGAGGGAACTTTACTTCTTAGTCCTTTTTTTATTGCAGTGTTATCAGATAACAAACGGAAAGCCAATTTTTCGTTAATTTCTTTAAGAAAACAGTTTTTAAATTTTCTTTTCCAGTAGGATTTTAAATTTCTGCATAGGCACTATTTTAAATGGTTTCATAGTATCCGTTGTATCTTTACATCATAATTTCTTTAATCAATTCTTTGTGTGCATTAGTGTCTTTCTAACTTTTTAAGAAACTGTACTGTATGACATATATCTTTTTGTACTAATATGATTACTCTGCTTAAGAATATGCTCCTAGGGCTAGGTCACAAATTTAAAAAGTATGTGCAGCTTATATTTTGAGGTAAGCTGTCAAAATACCTACTATTAAGATTATATTGCTAATTTAATTTTCTATAAATTTTACTTGCTTTTATTTGAATATTAGCCAGAATAAATATCTTTTGATATTTGTTAACCAATTGATTTCGAAGTTTCCTATCTTATCCTTTCCCCATTTTTGTCATTTCGAAATTAAATTCCTAATTCATTTCTGAAAACTCTGTATATAAGGATTTTAATATTTTCTTTGATACTTATATGTATGTCGCAACTATATTACTCCTTTGTTTTTGGAATTTTAGTTTTATTTCTTTTATTTTCTGTGCTAATCAAAGTCTTTCAGTTTATATTCTCAAATATATTGGCTTTAAGTTATATTGTTTCTGGTTTCATTTTGGAGTTTTTACTATCTGTTGATATAAACATGTTCAAGATTTTCTTGTGGTGTTCTCAGATTATTACTGTCATTTTTATGAATATGAAATTTATTGGAACAGCAGGGACTGGGAATCCAGCTTTATTTGCAAAGTGGCTAATCCATTGTCTTAACATCAGTTATCAATTAATCATAATCCCAAAGATTTTAAATATGCCTCCATTGTATACAAGATGTCCAGAAAAACTTCTGTTAATTTCAGAGCTATTTTGTTCATTCAATATACATGATGGATGGTCAAAGTAATTTTTTACCAGTAGCAGAAGAAGTGGTCCTCTGGATATGAAGAACAATTAAAATATATCATACAGTGTATACTTATTTATAAATATATATAATATATCATAAATATATAATAAATATATCAAATATATCATGCAGTGTATACTTAATTAAAGTCTAACATACTGCAAGAAGGTTATAATAGCTTCAAGAGAAGACACTCACACTTTAGTCCTGGTTATGGAATTATTTCATACAAGGATTCTTCCTTTAGGAGTTTAACAGCAGCGACCCAGTTGAACTGTCTCCAATGTGGGACTTCATGGTACAGGTCAGAGAGTTAAACCATCTCTTTATGTATCTTAACTGCAGACTTGAGACTATAGCCTTGAAACAAGTGCATTATTTGAGCTTAAAGTAATGTCAAACAGCAAGGCTCTTTTTCTGAGTTGTGTATTCTGCAAGGCTGTTGTAAGTGGGAATGTTTCATATTTTAAAAGTCTCTCTTAATACACACAAACATAACAAAATATACAAAACATAAGACTTGTATCATTTGGGTTAATCAATATTCATAATTTATTTTCCTTGTGCATATTTGACACTTTTTAAACTTTTTTAGAGAGATCAAGAGAGAGAGAGAGAGAGAAAACATGAGTGGGGGAGAGGGGCAGAGGGAGAGAAGGAGAGAATCTCAGCATGGAGCCGAAGGCAGGGCTCAATACCAAGACCCCGCGATCATGACCTTAGCTGAAATCAAGAGTCAGACATTCAACTAAGTGAGCAACCAGGTGCCCTGACATGTGCTTTTTATTCAGGCAGGATAATACCACAAAGAACTTTGAAAGAACTTGCTTATTTATTCTTGCTGCATATTTCCATTTAATTTAATTACAGTAGTGTTGCCCTCGTTTTTGAGGATTTTTGTATCTTTTCTCATTTATTTTTCCCACAGAATTTGAAAATACGTTCTTCCAAGAAAAACAGTGCCATTGGTACAGTAGATACGTTGGTTCAATTTTATTGTTTAGTTTTGGAGGAACTTACATCTTTACAAGATTGAGTTTTCTTCTGCAGGAAAAAGCCATGTCTCTCTATTAAAAATCAATTTTTATATCTTTCAGAGAAATTTTACAGTTTTCACCCATATAAGCCCTATCTATACAAGTCTTACTAAATTTATAACTAAGAATTTCATTTCTTGAGCTTTTCTTTTCAATGGACACTTTCTCATTTATTTCTATTTCTATCAGCAGTTGATTGTTTTTATGGAAGTTTTATTATATTTACTGTATTTTTCTTAAGCTCATTAATATTTTAACCCATATTTTTATCTTCAATGTTTTTTCAGATGTTTTTAATGTAAACATATTGTCTGCATTATCATTATTATGACTATCTCTCTTCAAATTGCCCATAATAAATCCTAAGGGACAGTGGTTATCCAGTCACTCCACTATGAGTAGAAAATGATTTTACTTTTTGTCAAATGATGAACTACTATGAAACAACTGCTCACTGACTACCACTGATATTAAGATGCCATTGATTAAAACATATTTATTGATTTCTGAGATATAAGAACATTAAATAAATGAGCATCTTAGAATCAGTGAAATACATGGTTAGATTAAATATTTATGTGCAAATACTTTTAAGCCATGATGATTTAAATCAAACATTCTTATTTTTAAAAAAATTTTAAATGTTTATTCAATTTTGAGAGACAGAAACAGACAGAGTGCAAGTGGGAGAAGGGAAGAGAGAGCAAGAGACACAGAATGCTAAGCAGGCTCCTGGCTCTGGCCTGTCAGCACAGAGCCTGACGCAGGACTTGAAATCAGGAACCGTGAGATCATGACCTAAGCCGATGTCCAAAGTCGGATGTTTAACCAAATGAGCCACCCAGGTGTCCTGTAAACATTCTTTATTTTTATTTATTTATTTATTTAGTTATTTATTTATTTTTTAAATATTTTTTTTCAACGTTTTTTATTTATTTTTGGGACAGAGAGAGACAGAGCATGAACGGCGGAGGGGCAGAGAGAGAGGGAGACACAGAATCGGAAGCAGGCTCCAGGCTCTGAGCCATCAGCCCAGAGCCCGACGCGGGGCTCGAACTCACGGACCGGGAGATCGTGACCTGGCTGAAGTCGGACGCTTAACCGACTGCGCCACCCAGGCGCCCCATCTTTATTTTTAAAGAATGGTTTTGTTACACGTACGAATTTTGGTTCACAGTATTTCGTTTTCAGCATTTTGCATATTTCATTCGGCTGCTTTCTGATCTCCATTGTTTCTGACAAGAAGCTACCTGCTTATCACTTTTCCCATGTATATGATGAATAATTTTTTTTGCTGTTTTTACATTTTTCTATGTCTGGTTTTCAATAGTTTGATTATAACCTCTTTGCTTTTATGATGATTAGGGAAGTCTAAGCTTCTTGGATTTGCAGATTACTGTTTCACTGAATTTGGGAGTTTTCAGCCATTGTTTTTATAATAAATTTTATAGTCCTTTCCCCCCTCTCCTCTCTTCCTAAGATTAACATTACACATAGGTTGGCACACCGGGCATGTTTCTCCCAAATGTCACTGACAATATGAAAAACTGAAATTCTCCTACATTGTTGGTGGAAATGTGAAATTATGCCATTATTTTGCAAAATATATTTTTTCTTTAATTTGAAATGTTAAATGTAAACTTCATTCAACCCAGCAATTTAATTCCTAGTACTCTACTCAAAAGAAACAAAAGTATATACTGACACAAATTTGAATGTCCATAGAAACATGACACTGTGATAACAAAAGTAAATAATCCAAATGTCCATCAACTGGGGAATGGATACCAAAAAGATATATGTCCATACAATAGAATATTATTCAGCAACAAAAAGGAACAAAATAATGATTCATGTGACAGCCTGAAAGAATCCCAAGAACAGTCTGGCAAATGAAAGTAGTCACATGCAAAAGACTACATATTGTGTGATCACTTTACATGACATGTCCAGAAAATGCAGGTTTATAGAGACAGAAAACAGACCAGTGTGCGTGCAGCTGCAACACAATTAGATGAAGTGTTAAAAACATATGGGGCCCCGGGGTGGCATAGTCAGTTTAGCATCTAGGCTCAGGTCATGATCTCACGTGTTCATGAGATGGAGCCCCACGTCAGGCTCTGCACTGACAGTGTGGAAGCTGCTTGGAATCTCTGTCTTCCTCTGTCTATGCCCTTCCCCTGCTTTTGTGTTTTTTCTCTCTCTCTCTCTCAAAAATAAAATAAACATTAAAAAAAAAAATATATATATATAAGGGGGGCCTGGGTGGCCCAGTCAGTGAAGCATAGGGCTCTTGGTTTCTGCTCAGGTCATGATCTCACAGTTTATGAATTCGAGCCCTGCATCGACTCCATGCTGACAGGGCAGAGCCTGCTTGGGATTCTCTCTCTCCCTCTCTCCCTGCCCCTATCCGACTCACTCTCTCTGTCTCTCAAAAATAAACAAACTTTAAAAAATGAAAACAATATATATGTAAAAGAAGGATTAAAAACAAATACAAAATAAATAAGTAAATAAAACAAAACAAAAAAAACCTTCACAGTCTTTGTCACACAGGTAAAAAAAAAATTGGTACTGTGTAAGTTCAAAAGCACCTATACATGGGTCTGTGCTCAGAACTCATAAAACCGGTGTGTCTGGTGTCACCTCAAATTCAAAGGCCATGGCAAAGCATTTGCTGTGGAGAATAAAGTCTTCGAATTTCTGAAAGAAAATAACTGTCGACCTAGAAGTATAAACCTGATGAAACTAAGGACTAAATAAAGACATCTTCTAGCAGACAACGCCAAATTTTAGCTGCTCTCCCTAAAGGGACTTCAAAAGAAACACTTCTACGTCTACTACCATGGAGGAAATGTTAGTAAATTTCTTTCCAAAAATGTGAAATTTATAAGTAAAACTAAATAATGTTAGAACCATAGAAATATTATTCTTGATCTAATTTACATATGTGGAACATTTTATTCAAATATAGAGAATACACATTATTTTAAAAGCACATAGGATATTTTGAGAGGATAATTATAGTTAGTCATAATTAGATTTTTCTTTCAAGTTTTAGTAAAGTGTAAATCAGGGAAGAAAATAATAAAACAATTCTGGAAGTGTAATAAAAATAGAAGAGTTAAGCAGACACTTCATAAAAAGAAATTTTAATTACCCGTAAGTATTTTTTAAATTCTTAAATTCATTCATACGTAAGGAATAAAAAAAGAACCCCAACAAGACACACTTTTATCTGTGAGATTGACAATGACTATTACATTTGAAAATACTCTAACTTGAGTAAGATAAAAACAGCACCTCAACTATTGTTAGGATGCTAAATTATTACAATCTTTTGACAGAATATTGGCAAATATTTGGCAAAAACTACATATCCTTTGAAATGGTAATTTCATTCCTAAGAATTTATTCTTTTTTTCTTTTTTATAGGTAATTCTTTTTCATTTTATTTTATTTTACTTTCTTTTTCTTCATGGTAAATGTACTTTTTAATCCCCATCCCCTATCTCCCCCATCGTCCCATCTACCTCCCCTCTGATAATCGGTATTTGTCTTCTTCTGACTGACTTATTTCACTCAGTATTATACTCTTTAGCTCTATCCATGTTGTTGCAAATGGCAAGATTTCATTCTTTTTTATGACTGAATAGTAAACACATAAACAAAACTGGAGCTATCACAAGTTTAAATTTCAACTTATATTACAGAGAGGTAATAATTAAAACAATATGGTACTTAAATAAAAATATACACATAGATCAGTGGAATAGAATAAAAAACCTAGAAATAAACCCACAATTATATGGTCAACTAATCTTTGACAAAGAAGGAATGAATATATAATGGGAGAAAGACAGTCCCTTCAACAAATGGTGTTGTGAAACTGGACTGCAACATGTAGAAGAGTGAAACTGGACCATTTTCTTTCACCACACACAAAAATAAATTCAAAGTGGATGAAAGACGTAAATGTGAGATCTGAAACCATAAAAATCCTGAAGAGAGCACAGACAGTAATCTCTCTCACATTGCCCATAACAACATTTTTGTAGATATATCTCCTGAAGCAAGGGAAATAAAAGCAAAACTCAACTATTGGGACTACATCAAAATAAAAAGCTTCTGCACAGTGAAGGAAACAACCAACAAAACTAAAGGCAACCTATGGAATGAAAGAAGATATTTGCAAATGACATATCCAATAAAAGGTTAGTATCAAAAATATATAAAGAACTAATACAACTCAATACCCCAAAACCAAATAATCCAATTCAAAATGGGCAGAAGACATGAACAGACATTTCTCCACAGAGGACATCCAGACAGCCTACAGACACCTGAAAAAATGCTCAACGTCACTCATCAGGGAAATGCTAATAATTTATTCTAATGATATTCTTGTAAAAGTATATATCCCCAGCTGAAAACAAAACACACAGAACAAAACAAAAAAGGAAAGAGATTATACTATTATTTTGATAGGAAAAAATAAAACAAGGGACATTGTAGCTGACCTTGGGTGTGGCAAAAACTTCTTAGAACACCAAGTATATGATCCATGAAAAAAAAAAAAAGGATAAATTGGTGTATTAGTTTTCTAGGGCTGCTGTAAAAAGGTATCACAGACTGAGTAACTTAAACAATAGAAATCTATTTACTCAGAATCTGGAGGCTAGAAGTCTGAGATCAAGGTGTTGATAGATTTAGTCCCTTCTAAAGGCTGTGAAGGGAGGATTAAT
This sequence comes from Prionailurus viverrinus, assembly GCF_022837055.1. NCBI lineage: Eukaryota > Metazoa > Chordata > Mammalia > Carnivora > Felidae > Prionailurus > Prionailurus viverrinus. The sequence goes on along the minus strand of NC_062567.1, from coordinate 95,641,103 downwards.
TCCATCCTTCTGTCCTTGGTTTGTAGATAGCTTTCTTCTACCAGGATCTTCACAGCATCTTCTCTTTCCACATGTGTGTACAAATTGTCTTTTCCTACAAGGATCCCAGACATATTGGATTAGGCTCCACTAATATAAGGTCATTTTAATGTAACTATCTCTGCCAAGACCCTGTCTCCTAATATGGTTACATTTTGAGGTACTGAGGATTAGACTTCAACTTAGGAATTTGAGAGGGGGCATATTCACTCCATAACAATTGGACATTGTTAAAAATAAAAAAATCTTCTGCACTGTTAAAGACACTGTTAAGAGAATGAAGAAGACGAGCCACAGATTTGGAGGAAATCTTTGGGAAGTGGTTATCTGATAAAGGACTATAATCCAAAATACACAAAGAACTCTTAAAACACAACAAAAAAATATAACCTAATTAAAAATAGGCTATATGTGGACATGATATTTTGCCAAAGAAGATATACAGATGGCAAATAAGCATATGAAAAATGTTCAACATCATATGTTGTCAGGTATAAAATAAAATAACAATGAGACACCAATGCACACCTGTTAGAAAGACCAAAATTCACAATAGTGACAACACTAAATATTGGCAATGATATGTAATAACCAGAACTCTCATTGCTGGTGGGAATGCAAAATGGTTCAGCCACTTTGGAAGGTTGGATGTTTCATTCGCAACTAAACATAGTCTTACAAAAGGATCCAGCAATCACACTCGCTTGGATTTACCCAAATGAGCTGAATATTTATATCACACAAGAAACTGAACACAAATATTCATAGCAGCTTTCTTCATAATTGCTAAAACTTGGAAGCAACCAAGATACCCTTCAGTAAGTCAGTGGATAAACAAATGGAGGTACATCCAGACAATGGAATATTATTCTATGATGAAAAGAAATGAGCTATCAAGCCATGAAAAGACATGGGAGAACCTTAAATGCATATTTCCAAGTGAGATAAGTTAATCTTAAAAGGCTATAAATTGTATGATTCTAAGTACATGAGATTCTGGAAAAGGGAAAACTATGGAAACAGTAAAATGACCAGTAGTGGGTCAGGGGTTCAAGGTGAGAGAGGCGGGAATAACTAAGAGATAATGGGAGATTCTTAGTGCAATTAAACTATTGTGTAAGATACTCAATGGTTGAGACATGTCATTATACATTTGTTAAAATCCATAAATGTATAATACACTAACAGCGAACACTAATATAACTTATGGACTTTTGTTAATGACAATGTATCAGTCTTGGCCCATCAATTGTAACAAATATACCACAATAATGCAAGATATCATCAGTAGAGAAAACTGGAGGGAGGGAATGAGATATATGGGAACTCTGTGTGCTTTCTGCTCATTTTTCTATGGATCTAAAGCTGCTAAAAATAAATCTCACCAAAAAAGGTGAGAATAAACAGAAAACCTATTTAACAAATAATTATGATTAATGAAATAATTATGTAGCTCTTAAATAGAATTAAGGAGATCTGAATACGTTGGTATGGAAAAATTTAAGAGAAAAATAAGGTGTAGAGCAATGTTTATATTATTATATTTATAAAACCCAATTTATAAGAAATGCATGTATATATTATAGTAACATACTTTTTTTTTCTGAAAAGATGTGAAAGAATTGTTTATAGTTTTTACTTTTGTAAGAGTAACTTTGGATTTGAATTAAATAGATGGTGGGAGGGAGATGTAGGCATCCTATTGTATCCTTTTTAATGTCTGAGTATTTTGATTATACAAAAATAAAAGTTCAAAGTTCAAAATATAATACATAAGTTATATACATTTGCCAAAACTGACTATAGAATAAAAGTGACACATACTGGATTTAATAAAACTCAGTGAATATTGAAAAACTTTCCTTTGCTATTAACTTAATTTGATGGTTTTTAGTTAATTACTGACACATGGATTACTTGACAGTTTCAAGGCTCTTAAATATGAAATCTATAGGCATGGAACAGACCTGAGTTGGGGTTAAAAATGGATCAGAGAAGCTTTGAATTAAATTAGATGTGAAAATAAAGTTTTATTTACTCTGGATTTGATCTTTTGGTAGAGAAAGTGCTGAAATGGACTTTTCCTTTACACAGGCATGATCAAGATGGAAAAAAGGAGAGGTGGGAAACAATGAAAAATATTGTGCAAGCTGCTTAATATCTCATCAGGAAACAAAGAAAAGATAGCTAACACTGCACAAAGAATCTTTGAAGCAGTGGCTCCATGGTCATTTCCTTGGTTATTACTACCCCATTGGATTTTAAATGTTAAGTAAGTTCCATTAAGAGATATAATAGTATTCCATTAAGAAATAGTATTGCACCTGGGTGGTTCAGTCAGTTCAGTGTCCGACTTCGGCTCAGGTCGTGATCTTGTAGTTTGTGGGTTCAAAACCCACATCGGGCTCTCTGCTATCAACGCAGAGACCACTTCAGATCCTCTGTGCACCCCCCCCTAACTTGCACAATCTCAAAAATAAATAAAACATTAAAAAAAAGAAAAAAGAAATAGTATTGGTACTGGGCACCTGGGTGGCTCAGTCAGTTAAGCATCTGAATCTTGGTTTCAGCTCAGGTCATGATCTCAGGGTTTGTGGATTCGAGTCCCACATGGGGCTTTGTGTTTACAGTGTGGAGTCTGCTTGGGATTCTCTCTCCCTCTCTGTCTACTCCTCTTCTGCTCTCCCTCTCTCTCAAAATAAACTGAAAAAAAAAAAAGAAATAGTATTAGTATTATGAATTCTCAGTTTTTGTTGCAGGAGTTCAATTCGGCAAATGACTGAATACTATCTATCATGTGGCATAGCAGTCTCTAGAAGACAGATCAAGAAAAAAAACCTATTTTTTTCTCTTTTGATTTGTTTTCTTATGGAGAACTTCTGTGATCTCAGATGTATGTTAAAGTTCATGAATTAAAGCTGCTTTCATGCATCACTGCAACCTCTGGTAATGGTTAATAGTTGAGAAGATGAGGATATTTTTATTTAGAGCAGAAGAAAAGTAAAAACAATTTAAGTTTGGGGTGTTCCTTATTTGCACAGATATGTTAATAGGTCTTTTTAAACCTATAGTTGTCTGTAAGACACAGCTTATTTCCTACTAATACAAATAAGTTATTTACTAGACTTATTCTACAGAGCTACATTTCCAAGGTTGAAAATAAAGTGAAATGGGGGGATTTCTCTGTACATATTTCCAAGCAAGTTGGTAATCTACAATCAGGACCACTGCTGCAGCAAGGATGCCTGTGCCTAGCACACGGTGAGTGGTACTTCTATTTTGTGTTACTTCTGCGGGGATGGATTTGACCACGGAAGTAATTTGACCTTTTTTCAGTCAATGATACCAACATGAGGAGTCCCAGCTTAACATCAAAGTCAACTTGAGAGTAATGTATGCAAGTAATAACACTTTAATTTGTGGCTCTGCTGAACCCTGAAATAATGAACAAGGAAATGACACTGCCTAAGAGAAGAGCAAATCAGGAAACTAGCTTTGGCGAGTTTTCCCAAGCACTGGTCTCTGGCCCTGCTTCTGAGTTTTCACGTACATATAATTGAACAAGGCATGTTATAGGCTTCTCTGTACACATTTAGCTCTTAAAATGTTTCAGTTAATGTAGTACCTTGTATATTACATCCTGTGGACAGTAGATAATTGCTTGAACTCTCTGCTTTACTGGTTCTTTTCAGACAAGACCTGCAGGACTCCTTAACCTCGAGGACTGAACAACCAGAACTTGGCCCCCAGAAAGAGGACCTTGAAGTCCTAGCAACTCAAGTTATAAATTAAGGAAGTGAGGAAAGAAGGAGCATTTAGTGTGACGTGCCCACAGTCAGTGATGTCTGTGGTCAATCTGCACTAGACCCAAAAGGATTGTGTGACTGGTGGCAGCTTTGGTAGGTGACTAAATGGGCAGAATGAAAAGTCCTTTCTCTCTTTCCCATTGTAAGTTAAGTTCCCTGGTTGAAGCAGAAGTGTCTGAGAGCAGAATGACACTCCTCACTGAGTCAGTAGACCAGTCAGTCAAACACTGCCATCTGTTGCCATGTGGTGCCTTGTGGAGCTGACACTCTCAGTCTTTGAAGAAAGGGTACATAATTGCATCAGTGTGCCATGAAATCCATTTAAATCTGGCAAATGTAGTGCAATTCTTTGTTAGCAATTATAAATTCGCAGTGGTAGGTGATAGGAACAGAGACAGAAATGGGATGTCAGGAAACATGAGGATCACTTGCTGGCAACTGTCTATTCAGTTGCCAAAAGATTAAACAGTGTGAGCTTCACTGGGGTATTAGTGCTACTGCTTAGAAACTAGTGGTTAATTTTTATACCCCTTGCCATCCCCACCTTTGTTCTCACGAAGCAAACAGATTTAGTTTCCCACGTGCAGGGTGATGCCATAATAAAAAAGGGTATTTCTCTAAAGGAAGACACATATTAAAAAAGGAAGTATTTCTCTCTAAGATTGTAGCGTTTTAAACTGCACCATCAGGAACAGAATCAGGAGCGTAAAAATAGAGATCTTTTTAAACCTAAATATGACTGCCCAGTATACAGCGTAGTGTGAGTATGCTGTTCTTGTTTGAAATTATGGAATTTTCATAAAGACTCTGGCAGGGCATATATCGCAGAAATCCCAAGTTGCTGAAAAGTGACAATGTTAAGGCTGACACAATGAAAATATTCACTTTTACACTGCATTTAATTCATAAATAGCATCCTTATTTTTTAAGTCAAATATAGGGATGCAGTCAAACTACATGCCTCAAAAACATCATTCATTTTGCCCCTCCTGACATAGACAAATCCCATACTTGCTGCTCAAGTGGGGAGTGGAGGTGAGCTTAATAGATGAGGTGACATAATGCACTTGATGTAATTCTTCCAAACACATTTCAAAGCCCAACGATTTTGTATGTAAAAATTATTCATAGTGCAAAACACAGAGAGTACTGAGGAAAGGTCTTCAGCCTCCTTTTGTTTTCTTTTGTTTTTCTCTTCAACTATAACTCTTATTCAGTTTTCTGGCTTTCCTCTGCACCCTCATGCAGCATCCAACTGTTCTTCCAGAAATCTTCCTCAGAAATAAATCATCATCTAAAGTCATCTCTACTTATTTTAAGCCACTGCAAAGCCCCAGCCCCCTCCTCCATTTTTTAAAATTTCCAATTTCAAAATACCTCCTCCTTTCCAAACATATTTCTTCCTCAAGAATCTGAAGATCGTGGCAATAATTGCTAAATGAATAATATATGGAGTAAAATGTAATTAGCTAAAATGCCAGTCTTATTTTTATTGCAAATCAGCAACTTAAAATTATATTGATATAGGCCATTTTCTTACTTCTGGATTTGGAGAAAGTGCATGTTTATTTGGAACTCTAATGAGAAAATGAGAGTTAACTATCTTACTATCTAATTTTGAGAATATGTTAAAGCTAAATTAGGTATTTTCTCAGTAGAGTGACATCATACTCCAAATTATACACCTGCAAGACTAGAGTTGATCATTGAGCTTACATATAAACATTCTTCTGTAGAATTTTTAGTAATCTTAATGGCAATTCATGATGATGAATTGAAGCTCATGGTGAACTGAAAAGCAGGATGAGCTCATTAATCAATTCAATACAGTATCTGTCACAGGTAACTTTAGAATTATCTATTTCCTTCTTATATCTGGAAAAGCCTAGTTGCCAGATGACTATTGATAAAATGTCATAGTGAAAAAATATCTGAAATTGAAGTATGCCTGCTTTGATATAAAGTACTGAATTATAAAAGAAGAGCAATGTTTGGCATTACATTAACTCTGATAGATACCAACAAGTCAGTATTTTATATGAGATTAGAATGAAGATTTGAAGCATATTAGATGTTAATCACATCATTTATAACTGAATAAAGGAGCTACAGTATAGGCTCTGAATTAACACGCTGACGACTCCCAAATTGGAATATTAAGCCTGAATCTGATTCACGAATTAAGCCCTAAGTTATGAGAACTCCAGACTCATAATCTACCTAATCTATATCATTTTCACTTGAATGTGAACTATGTATCTCAAATTTAGTGCTACCACAAGGGAATTCTTACCTTTAGTTCTCAAACCTTCTTCTGCCTCAGCCCTCCATTTCAGTAGGAATAACATAGTCCACCCTATAGCTTAAATAAAAAATCATGACTCTAACTTATTAAAATATTACAGGTTTTTACTGTCTTATTTATTCTATGAGTAAGTCATGTAGACCCACTTTCAGTATATGTCCTTGAACTTCTTACCATTCCCACTATTATTATCCTAATCCAAGGCATCATGCTTTCTTGGCAAGATCATGGTAATAGTTTATTAATTTTCCTACTTTCTTTCTTGTCTTCTCCTTCCATTGTCCACAGAATGACCTCAATAATGGTCTGAAAGTTAAATCAGCACATGCTAGTCCCTACTTAAAAATTATTGTTTGTATCACTTAGAATGATTTTCAAAATCTTTGTAGACTTAAAGTCCATACGTGTACTGGTTCCTGGTATATGTTCAAAGCTCTACTGGAATCACTTTCTCCTTCACATATTTTGTCCTAAAATTACTGTAATTATTATTTTTTGATTATGGCAAAATTGTTCCCATCTCTAGGTATTTGTGAACATTATTCTGTCTGTGTAAAATATACTTCTATTTACCTTTCTCAAGACTGGCTCCTTCTTGGCATTCAGATCTCTGATAAATGTCAATGTAAGTATCAGATTCCATCCCTTACATCTCAAGCTACAGCAGCCACTAGATGAACTCTATCTCATTATACTTTAATTCTCTACATAGCACTTACCTCTATCTGGCATTTCTTAAGCATTTATGTATTTTATTTCTATTGACTATCTCTTTCTACTAGAATGTAAATTTTATTAAAGCATGAAATTTATCTGTTTTATTTATCTTTCTATTCTCAAGGTATATATGGTGACTGGAGCAATTAGGCATTCTATATATATTTTCCAAATAAACTGATTAATTGTATATTTTCAATTGAGTAATTACCATAACTTGGTAAGTGTGAGCCAGGCAGGAAACCATCTGGAAAAAGAGTAAAAATGTTGAATCTACATGCCAACATGGTTGTTTTGTGTCCCATATTTGGATTGAATTGGAATATTTGCAAGTTTACCTTATCCTTTTGGATTGTAAAAAATTTAGCATAACTACAGTTAATGGATTCATATATATTATAATGTAAAGCTTATTATGTCCCATGCAGTGATTTAAATGCTTTACACATGTTAAATCATGTAATCTTTACAACTCCCTCATAATAGAAATTTTATTGTATACATGAGGAAACTAAAACACAGATTAAACAACTAACTCAAGATTATAAGACTAAGTAGTAGCATAGTTGGGATCAAACCAGCAGCCTGGATTGTCTGTGTACATAACCCCTAAGCAATACTGCCTCTTAACCTTGAAATGCAACTTAACTTATTAAGTAAACATTCAATAATCATTTGCTGATAGCTAACTGTGTTAATGGTAAAGTATTAAATATTTTAGATGGAAAGACAAATATTATTATAGTTATATTTTTCAGGAACCTCTCATTTTTATAGACTAGCAGAAAAGTTAACAATTAGTCAAGTGTCAGTTATAATGTGTGGAAAATGTTAAATAAAAGTGGCAGGGGTTAAGTGAATTCATAGAAACACCTAGGAAGAGGGCCACCTGGATGGCTCAGCTGGAAAGCAAACAACTCTTGATCTCAGGATTGTAAATTCAAGCCCCTTGTTGGGTATAGAGATTATTTAAAAATAAAATCTTAAAAAAAGAAAAAAGAGGGGCACCTGAGTGGCTCAGTCGGTTGAGCATCTGATTCTTGATTTCAACTCAGATCATGATCCCAGGATTGTAGGATTGAGTCCTCTGTGCTGAGCGTGAAGCCTGCTTAAGGTTTTCTCTCTCTCTCCCCCTAAAAAAAGAAAGAAAGGAAGAAAGAAAGAAAGAAAGACCTAAGAAGGAAGGCAGCTTATATTGAGGAAGGGAATTTGTCAGCCAAGGGATTCTAGAAGAGCTATGTTTAAGCTAAATCCAAAAAAACATCAATAGGAGTGACCTCAGAAAAGAATAGGCATGTCATGCAGAGAAGCACCACAAAGAGTAAAGTCTAAAGTCAAGGTCTAACCTGACATATGTTTTGTGTTACAGGGTTATACTGACATATTAGACATTCTCAACATGACTGACTCTCTGAACTGTCAGTAACGTATTCTCATGTGAATCCGTATTCTAATTCTTATATTCAATGGCCTTCCTGATCTACTGGTTACAAAGTCAACCATAGGTCACTGCAACAGAACTAATTTTTCTCTTCTTAAACAAAAGGAAGAAATAGGGTAAAAATGATCTAAAGGAATTTTAAAACTTGTGCAAATGAACAACTTTAAAACAAGCAATAGAATTAATTTTAAAATACTACAAAATAGAAGCATTATTGTGTTTCATGGAATTATTTATGAAAAACATTTTCAACAGTGACTAATAATGTGGTAGTCAATATCTTTAAAGAGAAATTAAATTAAGATGCTTTTTAGTAATTTCTCTCACAAGCAACCTTAAACTATACTTTAACAAATGTAATGGCCAATACTGAAAGCATAAATATCAAAATAATCATCATAGATTGAATTTCTGTTTTAAAAATATTTTAGTCAGTAAGATCTGTGGATATTACAACACTGTTCCTAGAAAAAGTGATTCTACCCACTGTAATTTTTTTACCCACTGTACCCACTGTAAATTTTACCCACTGTAAATTTTTTACCCACTCTAAATTTTCTGCGTGTGTGTCTGTGTGTGCATGTGTGTGTGTGCCCTTTATCCACTTGAACATGTCTGAAATCAAAAGAGGTAAATAGATTAAAAATGTTTACTTTTATCCCATGCTTTATCATCACAGACAAACTCTTGGTTGCTACATTAATCAAATAAGAGAAAAATAAATATAATGTTGGAATAAGTTCTGGCCATTAGATTTCAGGAAATCATTAGAATATTGAAGACTCATGTAACAAAAACTTTTAGAAGCGTTATTTCTTTCTGTTGTATTAGCTTATTTTTTTATATGTTAATATGTGACTGAAGAAGAAAACAGAGCAGTTCATCTCTTTAGTGCTTATTGGTTCACTTCTTTTCAAGATATGAGGATCATCTCATGATTAATTGTACAACTTTTCAGTAGCTATGGTTGTTGCTAAAGAACCTTCCATCAGAAACTTGAGAGAAGATTTAAAGACATTCATCAAAGTTTTCATTTGGAGTCTAGAGAAACAATAAAGTAGATATTGACTTCTCTTGAGGAATGGATCATGATTTATTGATCCAAAGGGCGAGTCAATATTTACCTTCAGTGAAAGTAATTCTTGATGATCAATGAAATGTAAAATTTAATGCATTATTTCTAATAAAAATATCTTGAAATCTATTAAATAGCGACACTGCTTAAATAGCATTTATGTTTTTCAGTTTATAAAAATATATATGCATTATAAGAAACTGTAATATATGGGACATTAAAAGTAGAAAAACTATCAATAATTTCCCATAAAAAAACGTTAATAGCTTTGTGTATTTTGTGCCAGTCATTTCTTATAAAAATATTTGGGTGTGTTTATATATGTAAATTTTGATTTTAAATATGATAAAAATAAATTAATATAGTGTGTTATTCTTTCCAAATATGCATTCTTGCTTTCTGTAAGAGGATTACCTATCCTCACCTATTGATCTGTGAGTTGGCAAACCTTATGTGCAATGAATGTACATCCCCAACCCGCTGACACTGTGTTTGTTTATGAAAATTGCTTTGACCAATGGCATGGGGCATACACATACCACCACATCCCAGACTTAAAAACCATTACATATTTCCACCAGCTTTCTTGCTGCATTCCCTCTGCCACAAAACCGACCTGTGTCATATCAGGGCTTCTATTTCCTTAGGTATCTGGAGTGAGAAGACAAATAGAAAAGGGAAGCATCATCTCCTCACAGATGCTGACTTATAATGTGTGGAAGAAATAAATGTTTATTGTTGAAGATCACTGAGATTTTGGGCTATTGATACTGTGCAAAAGTGACTAATCCACCGAAATGTATTAATAAATGTGTTATTTTAGACATGACATAGACTTTCCTAATCATAAAGGAGATATTTATAAATTCTACTACCCCCAAATTAAGAATTTTTATTAATCAAAGGATACCAAAAAGAAAGTGAAAATAAAAGCCAGAGAATAGTTTATCAGAGAAAGTATTTGCCACATATGTAACTTAAAAAGAATAAATTAAAAACACTTTCATATATTATATACAAATATTTATTTAATGACACATTGATATGTAACTAAAAATATAATATTTATAATATGTATATAATTAAATTAATATAAAGTTTAAATAAAAAGATAATCTGATAAAAATGGGCAAAATGAATGAATGGGGATTTTACGGAAGAGAAGGATCAAATATCAAATAAACATTTAAAGATGTTGGGATGTTGTACCTTAGGATTACAAAAAAATGGTGGTATGTATTAAATAAAGTAAAACGTAGGTTTGTGAGCATAAATTGATCTGGAAACATGTTTGGAATCCAAAGCACCTGTATATCAAAGCAAATTTCCCCATAAGAAATAATGGAAACTAGAACAATTTGTTCTACAACCCCAAAATATTCACATAAAAATGATTGCAATACTGTAATACAATACCAAATATAAAGAAAAATAAACAAATTAACCTGCACTTACCTTTGAGAACATTTGTGGCTCGTTTGAAGGAGACAAGAGAGCGGAGGGTTAGTGTGTAGGATGACTTTCACTGTCGCTAATGGAATCACTGCTATCTGTTAGCTCAATGGAATCTTTTTCTGCATGGGGGCCATTGTATACTTTCGTACAGATGTTGACACAGTACAGTATTAATAAACTCTTGTCACATGCCATATTTACTATAACTGGCAATAAGGCAGCAGAAGAAAGTGTCTATATCTGCAGACAGCCTGACTTAGACTGAAGCAAAGCATCCCTAAGCTTACTCTTATATGGAAAAGCAAAGGACTTTTCTTTGCTTCAAAGGTGCTTTGAAGTGACAAAAAATACACTAGTGCCAGTTGTGGGCACCTTCCAACGTTCTGAAGAATCACTGATTTTTGCCAAACACCAAGGCCTGAGACAGAGCACCCAAGCATGGGAGATGATTACCCACAATCCTGCAGCAAGTGAGAGCGAGCGAGAGAGAGAGAGGAACCATTGGCTCAGTTGTGATCATGTGACATTCGGTGTCGCATACTACTCATACTGCAAGACATCGCTTGTTTATCAAGTTAAAATGTATTAAAAATGTTTGCTCATCTTGCAGAACACTCGGAGAACAAGTTACTCACAACCCAAGGTTTTATTGTATTTTCTACGACGAAATGTACATATTTCTCTCTTTCACACACACACACACACACACACACACACACACACACAAACATACACACGCTACATTGACTCTGTCAATTAGAAACCATCAGGCATAAATTTGAGGTCCTTTGCAAATGTGAGATCTGGACTAAATGGTCCACTCATTCTCCTGTAATAGGTCCTGACTTTGACTTTTCAGAAAGGAGTATTTCAAATAACCTCCTAATAGTATCTACATAGTGTTGGCTTCTTGTTTGTTTGTTTGTTTTAATGATACTTTTACGGTACGATCTTTTATTTTGAACTCATTTCATGGCTATTTTAAAAAGATAATGGGTAAGGCAGTTCTCAACATTTCCATTCATTTCACCTTTGATCTAGCTACTTTACTTTTGAAGAATGTGTAATGGGATTTCATGAATCAAAGGCACCTCTGTATGTTTTAGTTGTCATTTTTTTTTATTCAGAAGGTCCAAATATCTCAGTGTATGAATTTTGAAGCAGAAGTGACTCTCTATAAAATATCTACTCTGAAGAAATCCAAATATTTTTACATTTTAGAAAGGAGGATTTAGATGAAGATAGATAAAGCACATGGTGTATTCATAAAGCACCATTAAGTCATTTTTCTTTTCTCCATTTTGGCCTTAAATTTCACAAAAGTAGAGTTTCTTTCACACTGGAGCTTTCTTTTTCCAGGAGAGTTCTCAAATTAGTTGACAAAGTGCAGTATAAGGGCCTGGGCTAGATTTTTTATCTGACAATCTGCATCCTTCTCATCTATTGCTTATAAGCCTTTCCCACTGTCACAAGGGCTAGAAGACAAGTAACTACTTTTCTTATACTCATTTGCCTTTACTGTTTTGCATGCAGTTTACCTTCTGCCAGTGCCCTGCACCCATACAAGATTTAGAAGGCAAAAATGTGACAGAGGGCATTCTCTCTAGAAATAGCAATAAATAACACTTATTGCAATAGATTATGCTTAATGCTTACGGCAGGCTTTAGCTGAAAGGGAGTTCTGTAAAGGCTAACTAGACTCCACGTTTGATTTTTAGTCACCAACTGCAACGCTGCTGGTAAGCTGTGATTTTCATGGTGGGTGCTTGAACATTTCTGAAATCTTCCTGGCAGAAGCACTCTCTTGACCTCTCAAATACAATTTCTACGATATGACCTGACTTTGTGACATTCCCAGCCTTTGCGACAAGTTTGTAAATGTCTAAATTCTTGTAGTAAGTTCTTTTGTGTCCCAAATATCGAAACCAGTCTCCATATTCTTAAAATGAACACTGACTGATACAAGTCCTTTCTAGCATGGATCCTTCTTAGGTGTTAACTTTGTGCCAGGATCCAAATGCATTAAATATATTAACACAGTTGATCCTAGAAAAAAGCCAACAATGTAGCAATGCTATCATGTCCATTTAAAGCATAAGGAAATCCGGGGATAGAAATGTTTAGTAATTTTTTTTCCAGGTCATGTAGCAATAAGTTGATGAATCTGGATTCTGATCAGGCAGTCCGGTTAAACAGCATATGCTTGTAATCACTCTGCATTTTTATCTCAGTTGTAGAACGCATATGGTATTTATCCCAACAACCTACACAAGATGGTGGGCTGTGATGCAAGTCACATATGTACATGTATTTTTTCTATGTCATAGTATTTGCTGTTATTCCTATTCACTCTCCAATTGTTCAGGGATACCCCATTATAGGTCAATTGTGCTAAAGTAGTATATTCATTCTAATCCCAGTGTCATACTGGTATTCTTTGCTAACAATTCTATCAAGAATTAGACTAAGTTGGTTTTACCTTGTGGTAAAATCTTAACCTAATGGTGAAGTGGATTTCCCATATAACAGGTGAGAAGTATTATTTTTCATGTGTTGCTAGGTAGTTGAGAATTTTGTAATAACAATTTTAAAATTTCATATAAAATTGAACATAGTTTTGTTACTAAATAAGTATTTAAACTGCAATGGATTTCAATGAGGAAATGTCATACTATTCTAAAAATTCACTTACAGGGGCACCTGGGTGGCTCGGTCGGTTAAGCATCCGACTTCGGCTCAGGTCACGATCTCACGGTCCGTGAGTTCGAGCCCTGCGTCGGGCTCTGTGCTGACAGCTCAGAGCCTGGAGCCTGTTTCAGATTCTGTGTCTCCCTCTCTCTCTGCCCCTCCCCTGTTCATGCCCTGTCTCTCTCTCTGTCTCAAAAATAAATAAATGTTAAAAAAATAAAAATAAATAAAAATGTAAATAAAAATTCACTTACAAGTATTGCAAATAGTTGGTACTCAGATACTTACTAAATAAATAATTTCAATAAGAGGATTACTAATAGAAAAAGTAGGTTTTATTATTTTTAAAATGAAAATGTTTTCTTTTAATTTCATTTGCATGTATTGCCTATTAAAAACAGCAGGATTTATTCTTTTCAGCTACCCTGAGACTAATTTTATTTTATTTTGTTTTATTAGTTTTATTAGTAAACACCAGTATTATTATTTAAAAGTTATTTACATTCTTTGAAAGTACTGATTACAAGGTATTTATGTTAAGCATCTCACTATTCAAGATTTCAGTAGTTTTTGAGAAATACTCCAATTAAAAAATATTTGTATAGGGGCGCCTGGGTGGCACAGTCGGTTAAGCGTCCGACTTCAGCCAGGTCACGATCTCACGGTCCGTGAGTTCGAGCCCCGCGTCAGGCTCTGGGCTGATGGCTCAGAGCCTGGAGCCTGTTTCCGATTCTGTGTCTCCCTCTCTCTCTGCCCCTCCCCCGTTCATGCTCTGTCTCTCTCTGTCCCAAAAATAAATAAATGTTGAAAAAAAAATTAAAAAAAATATTTGTATATATGATTTTTCATGTCAGAGATACTTGTATTTATGGTTCTATCCATTATTATATATCCATTTGTATTTTTTGAGCTTTTTTGCATTTTTAACTCCTATTGATGGGAATTTTTCTTCTGAATGCATCGTTCTGACATCGTGCAAATTTGCTGCCCAAATGCAGGCGCATAAGCCTAAAAGGGGACTTGCCTTTATCCACTCGTCCTGTTAGGTTACAAGTTAAAGCCACTTGCTGTTGACAATACTTTGCAACTCCTTAAATTGAAAATCAGATGGTCCATAAGTTTCTTCATTTATGGAGCTAATCTGTGACTTCAAAATCTTCCTCATTGGACAGTGTGGGTTTCTTCAACGTGCCGCAGTTTTTATTTATCCTCAAGTAAATGAACAGGAACTAGTCTGTTATAGATCAGTAAGGATTCTTCCCTTTGTCACCTTCCCCTCTAAAGACAGAGACATATCACATCAATTTGGCAGTGCCCTTCTCATGTCAACAAAGGATAGGTGTTAACACAATAAACTGCAAAGTCCCAGAATGTGGAGAGTGGATGCAGTTGGTAATAAGGGAGTTAGCTGATGTTACTTATAGGGAATATTACTGAGTCCTTGAATTCACATCATACATTTTGGAGGTCAGATTCAACTTAAGAGCTGCAAAGAAAGCCAGATGTTTACATAATTCTTCATAGTGTCACAGAAAGAGAGAGAGAAAGAAAGCAAAATAGGAAGTAAGTATAGAGTATGCGGTGGTTTAGGAGAAAATAATCTATTTTATATCTGTGTGATAGAAAGAGAGAAAGTAAAACCTATAGCAATAATTCAGACTGTCACTAAGCTTTAAACATTGACCAATTACAGGCAGAATCCAAAAATGCAATGCAATTTGTAATACATTCTTACAGCAGACAACACAAAATCAAGACACTGATTGGAGAAAAAGACATGAATGGAACATTTTCTTCAGCGACATCTGATTGTTTCCTCAATTATGCAATATGAAGGTTTTGAAAGTTAATATAAGAACCACAGTGGAGATTATTTCTAATATGTTTGTATATAATTATGCTAAGTGAACTCTTCATTCAAATTATGCCTTTATTCTATGATATGGTTCAATGATTCTCAATTAATCCTTTCATTATAAAGTACTTAGCTGAAGAAAATCTTCATGCAAAAATTTATGCATAGGCATCTGAATGTGATAATCCGTAATCAATAACTAGTCTCTAGAACTCAGTTCCCAGAGTAGACTGGACAGCTAAGCCACATTTTGTATGAACTGCTACAGGTACCAAGCAAATTCCTATTTGCTATGTCAGATGTTGCCTATATGTACATTAGTCGCATGGTTATAGGAAATATCTCTGATAAACTTCAGAAACAATTATTTGAAGAAGAGGTTCACAGCATCACAGAATATACATTTACACTCTAATGGAGTCTTATATTAGGCAATTGAGAATAATAATCTTATCACTGAGGTGCATTAGAAACAGAGAGGTTTCCAAATATGCCGAAAGTTTTCAGTCCCACTTACCATTTTTTTTTAAATTTTTTTTTCAACGTTTTTTATTTATTTTTGGGACAGAGAGAGACAGAGCATGAACGGGGGAGGGGCAGAGAGAGAGGGAGACACAGAATCGGAAACAGGCTCCAGGCTCTGAGCCATCAGCCCAGAGCCCAACGCGGGGCTCGAACTCACGGACCGCAAGATCGTGACCTGGCTGAAGTCGGACGCTTAACCGACTGCGCCACCCAGGTGCCCCCCACTTACCATTTTAAAGGTAAAACTATTACTATACGTAATCCATTAATGAAACTTCTGGAAGATGCTTGTTCTTATAAAGAATACTGCACTCCAAAGATAAGTGGCATTAATGTTACTCAGAGAACCTGAAGCTTCAGTATACTCCTGGGAACAATTAGGATTCTGTCACATAAGTACTAGACTGTATCTATTAAACTGGTTTTCTATATCATGGAAAGTAAAAAGGTAATTATCAAAATGGATGTAAATGAAACATGCATTTTAGAAAATAGTTGAACCAACTACTCTCAAAGGACATATAAGGGCTAGAAAATCTTTCACCTGATTTACTCATCCACTCAAACTTTATTTCCAAAAGTAAGCAGAGATCATTCCATAAATATTCATTTATTAGATTTATAAAAGGTGGCCAACCTAAGCTGCAGAAAACTGTTTGAGACAGAAATTATTTGACAACTCATCTAAGACCATTCTTAAGAAATATTTCTGCCACAGAAGTAGATTTTGGAAAAAAATCTCTAATGCTATCTTGTTAGATACCATTATAACATCACAGAGAGATTTTTCAGACAAAGTATACTCCCTCAGTCACAGTGCAGGACTGGGAACAATAAACAGAGTCTCCAGACTCTCTGGAGAAAGGCAACAATATACAAGTTCTTATTCCCATTAAAATAAGTAAATTTCATGCCTAATTATCTAGGATCCACAGAAACGTGATTATTTCACATTTGACATTTGGATTCCTCACTTATAGCTTCCATTTGGTGCCTTATAACAACACATTTTGTTTCTTGGAGGAGTAACAGATAACAAGCATGGCTATTATCTTTTCTTTCCCTTTGTCTTCTCCTCTTTCTCTTTTCCCTTTTATAATTTCATTACCCTTATTACCATCATTATCAATATCACTGTACGTTAAAAAGTAAAATCTGAATAAATAGATGACTGAATATCAAAATGATGATAAAAGAGAAGTAAAAGTGATAAAGTAATGCTACTGTATATATATTTTTTGATGTTTGTTTATTTTTTGAGAGAGAAATGGAGTGTGAGTAGGGGAGGGGCAGAGAGCGAGGGAGACACAGAATCTGAAGCAGGCTCCAGGTTCTGAACTGTCAGCACAGAGCCCGACATGGGGCTCAAACTCATGGACCATGAGATCATGACCTGAGCCAAAGCTGGATGATTAACTAACTGAGCCACCCAGGGACCCCTGCATTTTGGTTTCAATACATTTGAGATTTTAAGGGAGGAATTATTTTATTTATTTATTTATTTATTTATTTATTTATTTATTTATATTTTTGAGAGAGAGAGAGACAGAGAGAGATAGAGAGAGAGAGAGAGAGATTGGGAGAATCTCAAGCAGCCTCCATGCTCAGTGTGGAGCCCGATACAGGGCCTGATCCCATGACCATGAGATCATGACCTGAGCCAAAATCAAGGGTTGGATGCTCATCCAGCTTAGCCACCTAGGTGTCCAAGGGAGGAGTTATTATATCTATTTCTGTTTATAACATCTTTATGAAGTAATAAAACTTAAGATGAGAGATCATGTAAATGGCCCACAGTTAGGGGTCAATGTAGCAGCATTTAACCTAGGTTAAAACA
The DNA here is from genome assembly GCF_022837055.1 of Prionailurus viverrinus. NCBI lineage: Eukaryota > Metazoa > Chordata > Mammalia > Carnivora > Felidae > Prionailurus > Prionailurus viverrinus. The sequence continues at coordinate 95,623,360 of NC_062567.1, read as the reverse complement.
TTTTTATAGATAAGAACGTTGTTTCCCCAGTGATGGATATTTCATATAACAGTGATAATGTCAATGGCTCCTCATAAAGCATTATTGAGCTATGCTGACTGACAATATAACATGGTGACTAAGAGTGTGGGTTCTACAAAAAATCCTAAAATTTGGGCCACAAAAGGTCCTGAATAGTCAAACAATCTTGAAAAAGAAAAGCAAAACTGGGGGCATTATAATTCTGGACTTCAAGTTATTTTGCAAAGCTGTAGTAATCAAAACTGTATGGTACTGGCACAACAACAGACATGCATATCACTATAACAGAATAGCAAGTTCAGAAGTGAACCCACAATTATATGGTAAGTTAACCTTCAACAAAGTAGTAAAGAATATCCAATGGGAAAAAGACAGCCTCTTTGACATATGGTGTTGGGAAAATTGCACAGCGACATGTAAAAAAAAAATGAAGGTGGACCCCTTTCTCACACCATACACAAAAATAAATTCAAAATGGATTGATTAAAGGCCTAAATGGGAGACTTGAAACCATAAAAATCCTAGAGGAGAACACAGGCAGTAATGTCTTTGACATCAGCCATAACAACTTCCTTCTAGATATGTCTCCATGAGACAAGGAAATAAAAGCAAAAATAAACTATTGGAACTCTATCAAAATAAAAACTTCTGCACAGCATAAGGAACAAACAAAAAAGAATTAAAAGGCATCCTACTGAATGGGAGAAGATATTTTCAAATGACATATCCAATAAAGGGCTAATGTCCAAAATATATAAAGAACTTCCAAAACTCAACACCAAAACAAAACAAAACAAAACAAAACACCAACACAATTAAAAAATGGGCAGAAGACATAAACAGAAATTTCTCCATAGAAGATATCCAGATGGCCAATAGACACATGAAAAGATGTTCATCAACACTTACCATCAGGGAAATGCAAATCAAAACTACAATGAAATATCACCTCACATCTGTCAGAATGGCTAAAAACAAACAAACAAAAATCATGAAACAACAAGTGTTGGGGAGGATTTGGAGAAAAAGGAACCCTCATGCACTTTTAGTGGGAATGCAAACTGGCACAGCCACTGTGGAAAACAGTGTGGAGGTTACTCAAAAAGTAAAAAATAGAACTACCTTACAATCTAGTGATCATATTACTGTTTACTCAGAGAATACAAAAATACGATTTCAAAGGGATACATGCACTCCAATGTTTATAGCAGCATTATCAACAATAGTCAAATTATGGAAAAGGCCCAAATGTCCATCGACTGATGAATGGATATATATATATAACATATAACATATAACATATAACATATAACATATAACATATAACATATAACATATAACATATAATATATAATATATATGAATATATGGAATATATAATATATATAAAATATATGGAATATATATTATATATGATAGATAATGGAATATTACTCTGCCATAAAAAAGAATGAAAAAATGAAAAAAAAAATGAAATCTTGCCATTTGCAATGAAATGGATGGAGCTAGAGACAATATGCTAAGCAAAATAAGTCAAAGAAAGACAAATACCATGTGATTTCACTTATATGTGGAATTTAAGAAATAAAACATATGAACATATGGAAAGTGGGGAAAAGAAAAAAGAGGGATAAAGAAGAGATAGGGATAAGAGACTCTTAATAATAGAGAACAAACAGGGTTGATGGAGGGAGATGGGTGGGAGATGGGCTAGATGGGTGATGGGTATTACAGAAGGCACTTGTGATGGGTACTGGGTTGTATGTAAGTGATGAATCACTAAATTCTACACCTGAAACTAATATTACACTGGATGTTAACTAACTGGAATTTAAATAAAAACTTGAAACCAAAAATAAAAAGAATACAAAAGCACTACTTCAAAGGGATATATGAACCTCTATGTTTATAGCAGCATTATTTACAATAGCCAAGATATGGAAGCAGCCCAAGTGTCCACTAATTGATGAATGAGTAAAGATGATGTGGTATGCAAATACAATGGAATATTATTCATCATAAAAAAGAGTTAAACCTCATCATTTGCAATGATGTGGATGGAGCTACAGAGTACGATGCTAAGCAAAATGAGTCAGACAAAGAAAGACGAATACCATATGATTTCATCCATATGTGGAATATATGAAACAAAGCAAACAAGCAAAGGAAAATAGATGAATGAGCTAGAGTCAAAAACAGGAAACAAGACTTTTACAGAGAACATTCTGTGGGTTACCTAAGGCAAGGAGAGAGAGGGGATGGGTGAAATAGGTGATAGAAATTGAAAAGTGCACTTGTGATGGGCACAGTGTGATGATATGGAACTGTTGAATTACTATATTGTACACCTGAACCTCCTATAACAGTGTATATTAACTAACTGGAAATAAAGTAAAAACTTAAAAAATGTGTGGGTTCTAAATTCACACTGTTTGGATTTAGAGCCTGGATGCACCACTTAGTTATATGACCTAGAGTAATCTACTTAGTCTGTTTGCACCTTGGTTTATTCATCTGTAGATTGACTCTAATAATAATACTTACATCCTAAGGTCAGTGTGAGTGTTAAATTAGTATATATATGAAAAACACCCAAACTCTTTGGCATATAGTAAATGCTAGATACGTGTAATCTATTTCCATTATTGCCAAATCTCTCTTCAAAAGGTGATGGGGGAGTGATGAAGTGATTTGGTCCTAAAAACACCATCTAATTTTTAACATATTCCATCAAATTAAGCTGCCCGAGAACATGGATGGATTTCAAACTTTGCAGGAATCTTTCCCAATCCTTCCCATTGACTATATATAGTCCACCCCTGCTGGATGGATAGTAATGATGTTAATTCAGAATTGATTATATTAGCATCCTAAAGACTAGGCAGAAGAGTGGTTATCGAGTTTCTCTTAGTTCAACCAATTTGTCTTACTTGCTTTCTGGTGTGAAAAGATGTCTGAAGCTCATGTTGTATGTTTTCCATTTAAGACTGAAACACTCGCGAGGACTTGAATGTTTTGTCGAAAACAGTATTTGTCTCAGTCCTACTGGTGTTCACTGCTGGGTTCATTACTGTTTATTGTCTATACAGTATATATTATGTGGTATAAATATATCATGAGTTTTATATTACTAACTCCTAATATTGCCAACTCAACTTTAGTCCTAAATGATATTTTCTTAACCTTATTAATATTACATCCGTTCCTCCATACTTCTGCACAGAAAATCACATTTCTCAACACAATTAGTCATTTACATGGTTCGGCAATATTCACAACATTCTTGAAATGGCATTAACAACCGCATTGCTAACAGAAGATTGCTATAAGCAGATAAAATTTTTTTCCAGTTCCTTGTGTCCTTAGTGTATATCCCAGAGTGATTTACAGCAAATTACTTTGTTCTGTTATCTATCTATCTATCATCTATCCATTTATCATATCTATCTATCTATCTATCTATCATCCATCATCTATTTATCTTTAAATCCAAGTTAGTTAACATATAGTGTAATAATAGCTTGAGGAGTAGAATTTAGTGAAGCATCACTTACATACAACATCCAGTGCTCTTCCCAAGAAGTGCCTTCCTTAATGCCCATCACCCTTTTAGCCCATCCCCCCACCCAATACCCCTCCAGCAACCCTCAGTTTGTTCTCTGTATTTTAAATGTTCCTTTACAGGGGCATCCGGGTGGCTCACTCGGTTAAACGTCTCACTCTTAATTTCAGCTCAGGTCATGATCCCAGGGTCGTGGGATAGAGCCCTGTGTTAGGTTCTGCGCTGAGCCTGGAGCCTGCTTAAGATCTCTCTCTCCCTTTCTCTCTGCCCCTCCCCTGGTTACACACATACTCTCTGTCTCTCTAAAATAAAATTAATAAAATGAAATAAAATAAAATAAAATAAAATAAAATAAAAAGTATTCCTTTACAGAGTTTCATCTAAAAGCAAGGTATACTGTTGGGGCGCCTGGGTGACTCAGTCATTTGAGCACCTGACTTTGGCTCAGGTCATGATCTCACAGTTCATGAGCTCGAGTCCTGCATAGGGCTTTGTGCTGACAGCACGGAGCCTGGAGGCCACTTCCAGTTCTGTATCTCCCTCTGTCTCTCTGCCCCTCTCCTGTCTCTCTCTCTCTCCCTGTCTCTCAAAAACAAACCAAAAACATTAAAAAATTTTTTTAAAATAAATAAATAAAAGCAAGGTATACTCAGAGTAGTCTCATAGTTATTCTCATTCCTCTTCCATTTCTTCTCTTTTTACCTATAGGTGTTTATTTTGCTTTTATGTTATTATTTGTTTTGATAAATTATAGCATAGTATAGGGCATAAGTTTTCACCTCCTTGCTTCTTTACTTAACAGTGCATCTTGGAGATCACTCCATAACAACATGGAGACACATGTGTCATTGCTATTTCAGCTGCAGAGTATTCCATTGTAAGAATTTTTGAATATAACTTAGTTTATTTAGCCACAGTGATGGACACTTGTACTTTTGTCTATTGCTATTACACATAATGCTGTAATTAACAGACTTATAAATTGTAAATATATCTTTCGGGGTTTCTTTGTTGCTTTTGTAATTTTTTGTTGTTGGTGATGTTTTTGCCTTTGGGATATAATTCTAGAAATGACACTACTGGGCCAAAAGATAGATGCTATGTAATTTTGCTAGATAGTACCACACTTTCTTCCAAAATTTGCACTCCCACTAGTGATGTATGATGACTATGTTTCCACTGGTGTGTCAACAGAGTATATTGTCAAAATCTTTAATATTTGCCAAACTAATACGTGAAAAGTAGTATCTCAGTGTAGTTTTGATTTACATTTCTTTTCTTACAAATGACAGTAAAGCTGAGTAGCATTTCTTTTTTAGTGAAAGGTGTGTTCACATATCTAGTCCACTCAGCACAGTATGTTAAACACGCAGAACACTGCTAATATATGATCCATTTTAAGACACAATCGTCTTTCGTATTATTGGTGTTTTTATCCATGTATCTCCATGAGTATCCTATGTAACCCTTCTGGAAGCTCTCCACCTTCATGCACTTTTTTTTTTTACCAAGGGGTTAAATCATGACTTAACACAACTGGAAAATTAGGAAAGAGAAATTGGTCTTGCCCAGCTGGATTCTGCTTTGTCTTTTTCCTCTGAACCTGAAGCAGAATGTGTGCTTTTGAGAAGTTTACTTTTGTGTAAACGTAGTGTTAAAGACCTTTCCCCATAGCTTGTATCTAGGCATAAATGTTTGTCCCATATTGGCATTCATTATGTAGGAGCCCAGTTGTCGCCTATAAATTTAAGGAGGATATCTTTATTCCTGTGAGACAGATTCTCCAATATTTAGGAATGAAGACCCCTGAAGTTTGCAACAGTTTTTTCAAATGGTTCCTTAAAAAAACCTCCACACTAATACTTACTGGTATATTTGTATTTAGTTTTATCAGGGATAAAGAACAAAGAAGTCAGAGTAATAATAATGGGTGAATCTAAGTGAAGAATACATGGGAGTTCACTGTATTATTGTAACTCTTTGGTAATGTAAATAGTTTCCAAATTAGTAATTAAAAAATAAGTTGGCCATAAAATAAAAGAATAAAAGTAGAAGAGAAAAATAAAAAAAATAGAAGTCATTGAGATATGAGAGAAGACAGATGAGAAATAGGCTGATAGGTTGTATTTATGAGAGCAATATTGCCAATAAATGTCACTGAATAAATCCTAGAATAAAAAATGTTTATGTTAAGAAAGTGTAACAAATATCACACATGAAAACCATATATTTATTTTTCTCTAATTAATAAGCAGGACTGTTAACTATGTGGTGAGATTAATATTCAGAACCAAGAGTGAGCAATCAATTAAAGGTGTTTATTTTTTAAAAAACCCTTTTATTTTCTACTGAAGATAATATCGGTGTTTCTCAGTTCTCAACCTGTGAGATTCCTTTCATTTTGTTTCAAATTCCTTCAAGGTCAGGCAGGGAAACAAATACTTTTATTTCATAGTGAAGTTCTGTGGACACAAACTTATCTCTGATTTCAAAGAGATGACATGATTTGACTCCATGGTTTATAACCTAAATGCTTTTCATTTGGTGATATACAAATGCAAATTCTTCATTTGGGAAATGGACAATTGGGCTTTCTCCATTATTTAATGGAAATATTAGAAGATAGCAAATGTGCACAATTTATTTCTTTTTTATTGTATCTGATATAAGTTATCTTTGGGGATGAAATGCAAAAATCCATGTGCTATCAAGTCCTAGGAACATACCTGCAACTTATCAAACACAACATTGTGAAATGTAAAGGAATAATGATCACATAACAAATATCCACAAATCGGTCTGAAAACAGGATATTTTTATGAGTCTTATTTTCTTCTATTTAATGATACGTTATCAAAAACATCTCATTTTTCTCATCATTCTGCTTGTGGGATTTTTGAGCTTTAAAAATTATAATAATTTGTTATTATATTATAAAGTCTTCATAATCTAAATGTCTATATTATGCACAAAAGAGCTGTAATATTATGCTTTAATATGAAACAAAAATTTCTTAAAAATCTTTTAAAGTATATCATTATTCTACTTGTAAATGAATTTAAAATTATGAAGAGTGAAATCTATTATGTAACATTTAATTCCATAGCAGAGCAAAAAGTATAAGGCTCTTTCTAGCTTCAGTAGCTAAACTACGTTGTTTCCTAAACTTTCTCCCTCCTGGCCTGTTTCTCTAGAACAAACCCTTTTGAACTAATCCCAGTTTGGCAACCTTCCTCAGCTGCTGATTGGGTTTCTCGGAAGCATGCACCTTTGCCTTCCTTCAGTGGAAATGCAGCACCTCTCAATAGAATTCTCTTTCCCCTGCATCCAACCCAAATCAGCTTCATGCACAGTGCTGGCCTCAGACTCTCAGGTGTAAGTCAGTTACAGGACGCTGTGTTCCTCAGCCTGGAGGTAACTTGTATGTAGATCTCTGAATGGTCTCCTTTAAGCCCCTCTCATTCGTCTACAATGTGAAAGCTGCACATCACTCTGGCAACTCACTCCAAAGGAATTCTCTCTAGAGTTTCTTCCACCTCCTTTTATACAGTCTAGTATAGAGGATAAAGCTAAAGGCAGAAGAACCAGTTGTACATCTAGCACCTCAGGCTATAGTTCTATGTGGCACCTGCTGTGCTATTCCTGTCCTTTGTATATCCTGCCAAAACTCTGTTCAGAGTCCATTGTAACACCCTGTTAGTTTTACTTCAACTAGGTAAATGTCAGTTTCTATTGTTTATGCTTGAAAGAACCTTAATTAATATAAACACCTTCAATGGATATAATTTTGCTACTCAGCCAAGAGGTGTATTTGGGGTACATACATATGATAAATAGATCTCTCAGTGGCCGTGGATCTAAGGGAGAACAGCCTTGGATTTTACTGGATGTAAAATATGAGGTTAAAAAAAAAGCAACAAAACAAAACTTAAAGGGACTCCAGGACTCAATGGTAAAGAAATAAGGTATGTAAGAACAATTTAGATAGAGATGTGTTAAAACTGATATGATAAGCTAGGTTGTTCTATTTCAGACAATTGAATACACATGACTGTGATTTGGGTCATGTATTTCAGAAAACTGGAGGCTTTCTGAATACCCAGACTAAAAGTCAGATGCTTGGTAATTCTCAGTAATCAGTTAACCTCACAAGGTCGGGTGCTTCGTTTGCAAAATGAGCAAGTGGGACAAGTGGTAATTGCAATGACATTTGATTGAAACTTTCTAAACATTTTGGCATTTTGTGACTTATTTTAAGATGTACTCAGGGGCGCCTGGGTGGCTCAGTCGGTTAGGCGGCCGACTTCGGCTCAGGTCATGATCTCGCGGTCCGTGAGTTTGAGCCCCGCGTCAGGCTCTGTGCTGACAGCTCAGAGCCTGGAGCCTGTTTCAGAGTCTGTGTCTCCCTCTCTCTGACCCTCCCCCATTCATGCTCTGTCTCAAAAATAAATAAACGTTAAAAAAATTAAAAAAAAAGATGTACTCATATCGTAGTTTTGAGTTTAACTACATAGTTTAGGTAACTGTCTACAATTTAATTAATTCACTCAATAAGTATTTTTGAGCTTTCATTATGTGCCAGGCCCTTTCCTGGAAACTTGGAACACATCAGGTAGATATATTAAATAGCTAATCTAGCCTTATCCAACAAATAATAAACAATGAATACAATCAAAAGTAAATTTCCTGTAAGCTAGGATGTGCTGAGGGCTATGGAGGGAAACATAGAGTAGGATAAAGGGGCTCAGGAGTGGTAGGTTGGAAAGTTATGGTTTATATAGTATTGTCAGAGTAACTTCTTTGAGAAAGTGACATTTGAGCTGACTTGAAAATGAGTTAATTAGCTGCTGAAATATGGTAAGAGGCAAAGAGCTTTCCGGACATATCATTCAAAGTTCAAAGGCCTGAGGCGAGCTACCCTAGCTTATCCTTATAGGCTGAATAATAAGGATGCATGGCTGGAGCCTGAGAGAATAAGGACTGCAGATATCAGACAAAGTCAGAGAGATAAGGGTGGGAATAGAAACAAGAGAGGGCAGAGTAGTAAAATAAAGCAAAACCCACAGCCTTGTAGGTAGTAAGAGCAGAAGATACACAACTCCGAAAATGCCCAAAAGCCTTACTTTTGGCCTTGTTCAGAGTGTATTTCCTTTCCCAAGGAACAAGTACATTCATAAAATACCATGATATGCAGAGGTCATATGTCTGATAATTGCTTCTGCTCAGCCCAATTTGTCCCACAGTAGCTGACGTGTAGAAGAGAGGTCAAGGATAAAATACTGGCAAAAAGAATTAATGCAAATGAAAATCATTCTTTTAGTATCAACAACATTTGGAAAATTGACTACCTGCCTTCTTTTCTGGAGTAATTATCTCATTTTCCTATATTATTTTAGAGAAATTAAGTTTCCAAAATCATAATTATTGATAAATGACCAATTATGGATAATTAAAAAAATAACAATTTTAATGAGCTTCAATGACAACCATTAATATAAAAGATACAAGACTACCAGTATGACCCCTTCATCGCTAATCCATTCAGGTGACGGACAATGCTTGAATCTTTTTGCCACTAGTTCTGACATGCCACTTAGGTAATTTTGAGAGGATTTCTAAAAACCTCAGGTAGATTGTTTTACAAAAGTTAGGCAAGGGATATTTTACTTATAAGTTGTATCTTATTCCTTAGGATAAATTTCTTCTGGAAAACGGAGAAGAGAACATTCATATCTCTCCTTGCGGGGATGTGAGAAGTGGGGATGAGAAGCAGGTCCTGTTCCACTTAGGGAAAAAAGAGCACTTAAAGTAGCTTCTTATTCCTCACAATCTCCTTGTGTCATTTCAGGAGAAATTTTCTCTTTTTCTTTGAAGAGAGAATTACTATGCTTTTCAGCTAGACAATAAATATAGAGCTCTTTGTTTAAAAACAGTATTTTGTTCCACTTTGGTGGAAACTAATAAACAAACACAATAAATAAAGTAATGGGGTTAATCATTACATGCAATGTACAGGGATCTCTGTTTTATGGATATGGAAAATGAAATAGAACAAGATTTAATGTCTATTTACTGACTGCTATGAAGCGGTTGTGGAATAGGGCTATATACTAGGCCTCTGAACCAAGGAGATTGTCTTCCTTACTTTGTCACAGGTAACCTCTGATAATTTAAGATTATTTATTAATTACTTGTCCACAATGCACAAAAACTGAAGGTGTTTATGCGTCTTAGAATAATTTATGGAAATGCAGAGTTTTTGTCACCTTGAAAAAGGAAATGTTAAGAAAATATTATTATATTACATATAAATCTTTCATCCTATGTTAAGTGATAAGATGTATAGAGCAGAATGTTGCTTAAAATATGAAATACCTAGGGGCGCCTGGGTGGCTCAGTCGGTTAAGCGTCCGACTTTGGCTCAGGTCATGATCTCACGGTTCGTGAGTTCAAGCCCCGCGTCGGGCTCTGTGCTGACAGCTCAGAGCCTGGAGCCTGTTTCAGATTCTGTGTCTCCCTCTCTCTCTCTGACCCTCCCCCATTCATGCTCTGTCTCTCTCTGTCTCAAAAATAAATAAACGTTAAGAATTTTTAAAAAAAAATATGAAATACCTAAATTTTATACAATACTTTGACTTAGAAAAAATAAATACAACTTAATGAAAAGCTGACTTAATGTTTCAACCATCTTATTTATATGATAACGGCCTCTGATGCAGAGGACACACCTTTCAGTTAGAGGGAAATTATTTTTCATTTTAAAATTATCATTAACATCTACAGCATAACCATTGCTTTTACTATACCACTCTTACAGGATTTTAAAACTCTGAATTATCCAACCACATTTTCATGTGTGTCTGAATGAGAAGATTCTGTTAATTTCAAAGCATGGTTCTAATACATGTGCAGATGCCAGCCAATTAATAAACAGGGGGCCAGAGGCAAAGGCTCCTGAATTCTGGGCAGCGCCGTACTGCATAAGAACAAGGCATTTATCAAACTGTCTTATAGACATCCTGTTAATCTAAATGTGTCTGGATTAAAGTACCAGCAATTTATTTCACCATTTCATCACTTGTGAAGTTTGCAGATTAGTATTTAATCATTTTAAATGCATAATTATTATACTTTGCTCCATGCTTTCTCACAGGTCCTCTGAAGGACAGTAAAGTATTGCAATCATATTTTCAGTATCTATTTCTTCTCCCAGTCTAATACATTGATGGGATATGCTAGAAATGCAGTATATGAGAGTACACAAAAGGAGAAGAAATCAGTTCTGTCCATAAATATTTAGATTAAATGCTCCTGTTTTACTAACATATGCAGTTAGCTTCATTTGAACTTATCCTACCACCTCTTTTGTAGATTTATACCATTCTGGTTGTGTCTTGAAGCAATGCTGAGAACCTCAATGTATACACACACACACACACACACACACACACACATATATAAATTTATTTTTTTTATTTATTTTTTTATTTTTTTTCAACGTTTATTTATTTTTTGGGAGACAGAGAGAGACAGAGCATGAACGGGGGAGGGGCAGAGAGAGAGGGAGACACAGAATCAGAAACAGGCTCCAGGCTCTGGGCCATCAGCCCAGAGCCCGACGCGGGGCTCGAACTCACGGACCGCGAGATCGTGACCTGGCTGAAGTCGGACGCTTAACCGACTGCGCCATCCAGGCGCCCCTATATATAAATTTACACACACACACATATATATATATACACACACACATATATATATACACACACACATATATATACACACAAGCTGTGCCTTTCTCTCCCAGTTATAATCCATGTAACAATTTCTAAAATATTGGTAAAGATTAACCTTTTAAAACAGCTCTGTATTTAAGATGAGTACATTGCTAGGTCATTAAATAATATTAAATGTTGTATTAGTTATACAGACAATATAGTAGTCTTGAAATACTGGTTTAATATACTTACAAGAACAAAAACATTGCCCACTTCTATGCTATGTTTAATATTCATATTTCCTTTACCTGGGAGCCAGTTATTGCTTACATGTAGTTGAAATCTTAGTAAAAAAAAAACCTCCAAGATTCTCATCCCACTGAGTAAAATTGATGCCCTGATATCATTGGTTTTATTATTTTTATTTTATTTATTTTTTTTTAAATTTTTTTTTCAACGTTTATTTATTTTTTTTGGGACAGAGAGAGACAGAGCATGAACGGGGGAGGGGCAGAGAGAGAGGGAGACAGAATCGGAAACAGGCTCCAGGCTCCGAGCCATCAGCCCAGAGCCTGACGCGGGGCTCGAACTCAGGGACCGCGAGATCGTGACCTGGCTGAAGTCGGACACTTAACCGACTGCGCCACCCAGGCGCCCCGGTTTTATTATTTTTAAAAACCATATATGTATACAATTCCTACTATCATTAGCAGATTAAGAAATGTTCTAAAATAATTCAAAAGGGACTACTTATTAGTTTGCTTGGCATATCTAATCTTATTTACATTTTCTGCTTCTATATAGGCTAAAGATTTATAGTACATTCTTGAGAATGTCCTTTTCGTATTATTCGCCCCAGGTCATTCCATAAGAGAGGATTTTGTATTATTCGCCCCAGGTCAATCCATAAGAGAGGATTTGTTTTATTTATTTTTTTATTTTATTTTTAAAAAAATTTTTTTAACGTTTATTTATTTTTGAGACAGAGAGAGACAGAGCATGAACAGGGGAGGGGCAGAGAGAGAGGGAGACACAGAATCGGAAAGGGGCTCCAGGCTCTGAGCTGTCAGCACAGAGCCTGACGCGGGGCTCAAACTCACGGACCGTGAGATCATGACCTGAGCCGAAGTCGGCCGCTTAACGGACTGAGCCACCCAGGCGCCCCAGAGAGGATTTGTTTTAACTGTGGTTTACATCCCTTTATGAAAATGCCATATTCTTATTTGCACAGGGAGGGAGAATTATAAAACTAACCAAATAACTTAGTTTAGTGCAAAAGAAGGTTTTTAACCAAAATTGTATTTGATGAGCTCTGGTGTGAGGTAGAAGGCTTTAGTTTCCCTTTTGCTTTCCAACTAAGAATGTCCCCATAAATAATCCACTTCTCAACATTCAATATCCCTTTGTTTTCAGAATGACTTGTCTAATATCAAAGGAAAAGGAGAAAATTAAAGATGCATTTCTTATGTATCTGCATTATAAAGGTGTGTATTACAGAGGGTTGAAATGGAAAGAGGAAAAAATGCATCTTTCACTTATCTATTATAATAAAATCTGCATTTCTGAAATTTTCTTATTGGGCTCTGACTTCATTCATTTTGTCCTTAGACAAACATATGGATTTATTGAGAAACTATTGTACCAGGCATTGTTCCAGATTCTAGAGAATAAAACTGATAAAGTTCCTAGCTCATGAAGTTTGCTTTTCAGTGGGGATAGATGTTGTGATACCCGAGGCTCCATCCTCCAGCTGCTCACCTCTGCCTCCATCCTGAAGGCACACATTCCCTGCGCCTCCACCTGTAACCCTCTTCTCCTCCTGCTTCACATTCCATACCGACCAGTCTCAGTAAAATTATCCACTCTGTCTTAATGTTTTCAAACATACAATTAACATCTGCACCACTGTGATAAGCCTTACTTAACTGATAGTTTACTGAACAGTCAATTTGAATGTTCCACAGGTATTGTAAGCACAAAGTACACAATAAGAACTCGATGTATTTACCCCCACACCTTCTCTAATGTTAACCCGGCTTTGTCTTTTGTATACATCAATTTATTAAACTAGCTGGTCTCCCAGTCTCTCACCTACTCATTTTTACTGTCCTTGCTCTAATTTCGGCCATGGCAATTACCAACAAAGCTATAATATATACTATATAAAATAATATATAACTATATGCATTATATATGTAACTATAATATATAAAATAATATTACAATGTAAAAAATGACATGATACAATATCATATAACATAATAAATTGGCTTAATTCTAATATCACTATAGCCTTTTATGCTAAAACTCAAACCCATCCTGATTACTGAATCATTTATTATTTTATTTTATTTTATTTCATTAGAAGTTTATTTACTTATTTTGAGAGAGAGAGAGCAATGACCTGCAAGATCATGACCTGAGACGAAATTAAGACTCAGATGCTTAACTGACTGAGCCACCCTGGTGCCCTAAGAATTATCATTTTAAAATATCTACAACATCCAATACTTTTCTACTTACATCTTTCCACGGCTTCAGGTGAAAAGCAATATTGTGTAGCATGACATAAAAGGCACTTCATATCTGTCATCTTGTGTCTTATCCTGCCACCTGCCTATGTTCCCCAGAAGAACCTCATAGCCATTTAGCATGATATTACAGTTCTTCCATTTTCCCCATCTCTCACCTTGTTTCTTTCATCTAGGAATCTATTTCTGTATTTTTCTGAACATACTGTGCGTGTGTGTGTGTGTGTGTGTGTAGTTACTTGACTATTTAAATAGCAATATGCCCTATAAAGTTACTTAATTTTTACGTTTCTTTTTTTTTTTGGCAGCATTTTCCTGGATTTTCTTTTTCCTCCAAGAGTGTTGTTCTTAAAGTGGGTCTTTGAGTGGATAATGTTCTAGGCTCTCATATACCTACCACTTAAATTAAATTTAGCTGTATATATAATTCTAGGTTCAAAGTTATTTTCCATCAATCACTTTAAAATTATTACTCATTTTTTTTTTACATCTGGTATTGCTATTGAGAATTCTAGCCAGTCTGAGTCTTACTACTCTGTAAGAGGTTTTATGGAAGCTTTCATTTCATTTTAAGATTTTATTTTTTTAATGTTTAATTTATTTAGAGAGTGGAGGAGGGGTAGAGAGAGGGAGAGAGAAAATCCCAAGCAGGCTCGAAGCTGTCAGCACAGACCCCGACACGGGCTCGATCCTGTGAACTGTAAGATCAATCCCATGAACTGTAAGATCATGACCTGAGCCAAAATCAAGCCAGAGGCTCAATTGACTGAGCCACTCAGGCACCCTTCATTTTAAGTTTATAAGTGGATGTTAGTTTTTATTTATATTAAATAAGTTGCACTCTATGAGTCATTTCAACCTGAGGTCTTTAATCTTGTTTTAATTATCTGAAATTTACTGTAATTTTCTCAAATATTATCTCCTCCTACATGTATGTATGTAAGCATGTACGTGGGTCTGTAATTATTTTCTTTCTCTTCTTCAGTAACTCACATTATCTGTAAATTGGCCTCTACTTTCTGCTTCTATTCTACATATCTCATAAGCTTTATTTTTATATCATATTCCTTTTTATCTTTTTCTTTTGCCTTCTTGGAGAGTGGTTCACAAGGATCATCCTGCTTACTAATCTTTCTTACATTGCATCGCATCTTCTGTTCTTCTTTTCAATCATTGTAATGTCTATAACTCATATTTTACTTGGATATTGAATGACTTATTGCCTCTGTTTTGGCTTATGAATATCCTCTCCTGTTATTTTGAGAATATTTATTATAGTCAATATATTTATCGACATGTTCCAATAATCTTGCCTCACGCTTTATGTGCCATTCAGAGAGTTTTATTTATTTTAATGTGTTTAAACTCTCATCCTGCAGGTGGGCTCACATCTTCAGATAAAAACTGTCCTATGTCCTACTTGGTAAGGGTTTTGGGGAGATGGCTAGGAATTAGTGGCAAAAACAAAACAAAACAAAACAAAACAAAACAAAACAAAAACCAGACACTCTCTGCTTACATGGGGCTTAATACTTTCTTTAATTTTTTTTTATTGAGGAATGATAGACATATAAAAAGCTATACATATTGAATGTACACAATTTAATGATTTTGGAGGTAAATATACATCTGTGAAACTATCACTACAATCAATGCCACAAACCTATAATTTGTCTTTAGAGAATGTGGCCTTCAGAGAAAATTCAGTTTTTTGCACCAGAACTTCTGTGAGGAGGGAATGTGCAAACCTGGAAATAGTGTATGAAAATAATTTTCTAGTGAGATTATACAGTGTGGATGGCACAAGTGTTACTTAGTTTTGGTAAGCTGTTTAAATTTTAGGGACGCATATTGCAGGTAAAAATCATGAAATTCAGTTATAGCTAGTGTTAGGTTGTGAACACTTAGGGTATTTTGTTAAAGTTTTACAAATCAAATTATTCATTTCCTGGGGGTTTTCAATCTCTAGTCAGTAGGAAAAGTTTTTATGTAATTTTAAAATATTCATTCTGCACAAAAACCTTAATAAGTGGAATTTAGTTTATTTATTCTTGACCCTGTATAAGACTGGGATTTTGCATGAACCTGCTAGCTTGTCACAAGACGTTATTTTGATTCTTTATGGAGATTGCTTCTGAAATTGTGTGATATTTCGAGCTGAAAGTCAAACAAGGTTCAAAATGCAAGACTGAGTTAGGCAAATCTTAATAGCTTCTGATGAAAAAGGATTACACCAATCTGGTGGAAAACATGTTCCTCTGCTGCTTCAGTTATAGTTAGAATTTTACTAAGGGAGGTTGTAAATGTCCCTATGGGATAAAACTGTGAGAATAACAACACCATTATTGTACAAAGATTGCTTGGATTTCATTCCCTTGAGAAGGTTTTGGTCGTGTGTATGTGTGTTGCAGAAGCAGGCACATAGAAAAATATATATCTGTCTTTTTAACAGGAAAGGGTAGGACACTGGAATACAGAGGCACCTCACACACACACACTCACACACACGTGCGCGCACGCACACACACACACACACACACACACAATCAGAAGTAGTGGAAATTGTTGGGTGCTGCCCAGATCCTCCTTCTACTAGAATGTAGGCATCCAGAGGATTATAGCTGAATTCCTTTCTGCAGTTGGGAACAGCCTCAGCCAAGGTCATACATCTTCTCCAGGAGTGGCCCACATACAATGATAGGTCCACACTGGGGTATGCAGTTCCCACCTCTTTTCTCTATTTGTTACATTTCCATTGAGAGCACTTACTGTTTCAGAGTACCCATGGGATTGCATGAGACTTACGTCTAAATTGTATCAGCAGTTCAATTTCTCCATCTGCTCAATTCTGTTTCTTCTCTCTTCTATATGAGGTATTCCTGAGAACACATCCCTCCAAATTCCTGCATTCAGGTCTGCATCTCATCAGTTTGTTTTGGAAAAATCTGACCTACTGCACGCTGAGTGACATTTGCCACTAGAATTGTATTTCTGCCATTGGACCATTGGGCTTTCTTCTGTGGTTCAGTATTTCTTAGAACTCATATCCTTCTGCAGTATCAAAGCTTACTGAAATTTATCCAAAAGACAATGAGAATTACCTTTCTTTACAGGGGAAAGAGTACCCAGATATATGAAATAACGTTTTAGGACTACCCTCTCTTGACATTTATATTTCCTAAATATTATTAGGTCTACCTTTCATTTCATAACACAAATCCTTTCTTTGGGCTAGATGGTCTGTTGAACAATCATTTCATTGGTTATATGGGAATTTACAGATCAATGTTGTGATACGGAAAGGGTGTATGATGTTCACATATATAAAAGGTGCAGTGTTGCATCATGCATGCTGAGATTGCTTCTTGCTCTCAGAAAAAAATAATTTAAACTGTATTTAAATCTGGATGGGCTATTACCAAGATTTCTGAGCCTAGTACCTAAGCCATCTACCTGGATTCTACTGGCTTCTGTGTCCTATTCTATCCTCATGTATTGTGGCAATGTTGTCCAACTCTGATCTACTTAGCTGTGTGTTTTTGAATTACGGCTATTATTTGGGTCTAGGCTACATTAAACGTGATTCCCAAGCTTCGAGGATAGCCTCAGGATGATTTTATGTCTGTGTTTCATTTCTTTGTTCCCCAAACTTTGTCACATATCTTTCAGCTCCAGTTGCACTTTCAGTATTCATGATACATTCCTGCCTGTAGTCCTGGCCTGAATAGATTTTTACACTCACGTAGACTCCCAAAAGTACTGCTTCATTCAATCACCCCCTATTCATTCATTCATTCATTCATTCATTCATTCATTCATCTATTCATCTATCTAAGGATAGGGTCTCTAGAAGTAGAATCAGACATGAAGAATTCTTATACAAACAATTTCTTCTGCAATTTCTCTCAGAAAAAGGAAAAGCAAAGGAAGCAGGTTAAGGCAGGGAAAATCTAGGCATGGGTTTGGCTCTCTTAAGAAACGTCCTTCAGTTAGATCCATGAGGGATGTTCTGTAGCACAAACTGCACCACACAGTTAGTCTTACCTTGAGGTAATTATTCCAAATCGGTCAATCATTGGCCAATGTCTGAGATTTGAAGGACATGGAAACAAAACTCAAAAATTCTAAAAAGAAGGGGTAGCTATGAATTGTTATCTGGGCCACACTTTCAACAGTGTGAAATGGAAGCACTGTGGCATATCTTGTAAATGAAGGCAAAAAGGCACTAACAGCATCCACCATATCATCAGTCTGTCATCTATCATCCATTCATTCATCCAACAAATGTGTTAAATTCATATTTTGTAAGGTTCTTGGAATAAAATAATGGGCCTTTGATCTGAAAGACATACAGTATAGTACAAGAGATAGATGGAAAAGCAGTTAAAACCTAAAAATATGCATAAAATAAAACCTAAAAATAAGCATAAACATATGTTCTTTTACAGAAGACTAACTAGGAGCTGTGTTTAAATTTAGGTCACTCCTAATTCTTCTTATATAAATGAGGTTTTGGAAAGTTTCCTAAAAGACAGAATTGTTAATAGTAATGATAAAACAAAAGTTCATTAGTTACTAATAAGGGGGAAGGGAGGTACAATGATTGGCATGAATCATTACTGCTCATTCCTGACAGGGGGAAGCCTAATAACTTAAATATATCCTTGGGTCTATTTTATTTTTCGGTGAGGAAGTGAAGAGTGTCTGAGTGTTTGTGAAGGCCTTGAAATACTAGATCAGAAGGTTCTCTTGTGTACTCTTGGCTTAGAATTAGACCTAAAGGTATATCCCAAGGAAAAGGAGCACCAGAGTTTAGAGAAAGCTATTATCATGAGAAATTCTCTCCTTAGCTACTAGACTTAGTAACGTTCAATAGGTTTCCTAACATTTTTCCTGTTAAGCCCCCATAAATCTTAGGTTTGATATAACTACATTGGGTTGGAAATTGATAGTTATCACTGCAATGAATCTTTAGGTTGTTTAACCAAGTAGAGGAGAACAAAACAAAACAAAACAAAACAAAACAACAACATTTATTTAACCAAGTAGAGGAGAATAAAACAAAACAAAACAAAACAACAACCGAAATGCACTTAGCTAGACAACACTTTGGGCTAAGCTCATGTTGAGACTCTGTCTAAAGAGTACTTACACATCACTGGAGTATGTTAAATATAGGAGCGATATTGTCTACCTTTGTTTTATAATACAGCTCTGCATTAGAAGAGGATTTCTTAGGTAGAGAAACTTAGGTAAAGAGAAGGACATTAGTTAACTGTCCATTTCATTTCCATGATCTAACACAAAATGATTTAGTTACCTTTCTACTGGGGGAGCAAAGCTGTTACTGCTCTGCCATCAATGGATTTATTTATGTTTTTTTTTGTTTGTTTTTTGTAGTGGACTCAAGCTAGCTTTGCCTTTCTAAATTCCCTTTTGCCAATAAAAACAACTCTCAATACTTTTCTCTGAGTATCCATTACTCCTTCTTTCTCAATTCATGTATTCCTGGTTGGGCTAGCAGGTCTGGTCAATTCGATTCATGGTAACTGATTCAAGGATGTATGTGTGATCTATTCCAAGCCAAGAACAATTAGCCTCAGGAATTTTCCATGGCACTATCAGGAAATAAACATACTCTTTTTCTCTGAGTATAATAAATCATAAAATGCAAGACATTATTTGCTTTTGGCTATCTTTGATACTTTGCAGGGGACAGCCTTCTCATATTAAAGCCAATAGAAAACAGAGGAAAGAAATGGAGAGACGTCATTTCTTGAAAACATAATTTTACAACCTCACTAGAGCCATGTCTGAGGTCCATCTAGTTATGTTTTTTCTAGTATATCAAAATTCCTCTTGGTAAATAAGCCAGACTGAGTTCTGTTTCAATTTCTTGACTAATAAACTTATTTCCTATCAAAACTCCAAACTGCCTCATGTCTGTTCACTCTTAACGTGGAACATCATTGACTTCCCATATCTGCATCAGTAATTTTTCTATTTTGGATGTAGTAACACAATTTTGGGTTGATTATTTCATCCTAAATCTGGAACTATTAGTGAGAAGTTCTGCCATACAAAGATCTGACCATACAAAGTCATTTGAGGAATTGGCCAACTGTCTTGCAAAACCCACTTGCCTCCCTAAGTTTCATTCTTGTATGAAGGTGCAAAATTAGAAGAAAGAACACATCAGGTAATTAATAGATGAAGGCACGAACATAGGTGATTTAAGAGATCTTTAAGAAGCCACTGGATATTGCAAATTGAGAACAAGAGCAGAGTTTATAACCTTGGCCTTCTTTGGTACCTAGGTAAATAACACTACCTTTAGGAAAATGTCTTAGGGAAAGATAATATAAATCTTGGTGTATGTCTTTCTATCTCAAATCTCTAAAAATTAATTTAATTTACTTCTTCATGTATTATAACAATCTCATTGCTGGTTTCCTTGCATCTACTCTTGATACTTAAAGGGCAGGGAGAATTTTCAAAATCCAAGCCTTGCCATGTAATCTGTTTTGCTTAAAACACTTTAAAGAATTTCAACTATTTTAAGGAGAAGAAAAAATAATCCTTACTATGAACTTCAATTTCTAGGCGAATAGTGCACTGTAGAGTTCACCATCATCAAAGAAATAAATTTAGTTACATTAGGAAATTATATAAATAGCAACTACCAACACAGTCTTGCACCTTCTTGCCTGTCAGCAAGAAGTGGCCCACACTTCCCCACTCTGGTAACTCACTGTCCCCTGGCAATCTCAGGTCCTCATCACCCCCAACTCCTTCCACTCCTGGGGTTTGAAGCCTGCCCTACACTCTGCTGGAGGAACCCAGCCTCCCACATCCCATTTCCCAAGTTAATTTTACCTAGTTTCCTAACATCCCTCACTGCAGCAAATCCTTCTATTCAATTTACATTGTAATTTTTACCAGATCTGCAGTTCTGTAATGACTTATGTGATTACTTGATTATTAAATGCTTTTCTCACTGAACTGTGTGCTCCATGAAGGTAGAGGCCATATAAGTTTTAGTTTGCCATTGTATTCAGTGTCGTGTGAATACCTAACTCATTGTAAATCTCTAATATATATTTATTTCTTAAAGAAAAGAGTATTTTGAGCACACATATATTTTTGTTAAAAAATATTCTTCTTTTGCTTGCCTTTGCATGTTTGAGACCATAAAGATCAACATTTTTCAAAAAATATACTTCTCTCTTCTGTGACTCTGCCTTAATTTCATTTTTATATATCACTGAGATGAATCCCTTCCTTTCTCCTCTGACAATAAATGTTTGTGCCAAATATTAGTTGGTAGGATTTTGAATCCTAAACATATTATGTAATGTTTGTGTGTAGTTCCATGGATGGCATTGCTCTCCATTTAGTCAAGATTACTGATAACATCCCTTTGATAAAGGAATTAATTTTTCTCACTGCAATTTATTTACTCTGGAAATATCAGAAAACTCACTATTCAGAGGTTTCTTAATCTCTTGCCATTTAAAATGACAATTTATGTGGTAGGAATGGTGGCACAAAGGAATGTCATTTATTTCTGCAAGGTTTATGTAATGGACAGAGTGCAGACAGCAGATAAAGCTGAATATTTGGGCCTGGGATAGAGAATATTTTAATTGCAAATTCACCAGTAGAGGAATTCTTGTCACTACCTTAGAGGAGAATAAATAGATGATCTCCCTCTAACTTCCACATGCATACTTATGAACTTTATCAGAGAATCAGACTAGACATAACTGTGCTCTGTTTAACTATTTCTATCCCTGGATGTGTTTTTAGCTAACTCATTAGCTACAGTATATCTACTTTGGAGAGATTTTTGTAGAATTGGCTTCTGATTATACCTTTTCTAAATCAGGATACCCAGTTTGCACTACTGGAAAGTGATTTGCACAGAGAAAGTAAATAGTTAGTGCATGCATCATATTATAAACACAAGCATTTTTCAGGTAGTTTGCTGACTGGATTTAGAGGTGTTATTGTAAGGTTTTAAATTTGCTAGATTATAATGCTTATGACATTTTAGGCACTATTCTATACAAAATTAAGTATTAGATGCCCATTAGTTATCAGCCATTATCATAACCCCTCAGAAGAAGAAATTGAGGCATAGGGAAGATAATTTAGCTGAGGTCACACAACTAGTGAGTGCTAGCATCAGGACTAGAACTCAACAATCTGAGGTCAGTCCATGCCCTTCACCACTATACAGTACTGCCTCTCATTTATTATAGACTCAAGTGTTTCGCTTTGGAATGATCTCTCAAATTCACCTTGGTTTCAACTCAGATTAAAAACAGTAGTCTTAAGCAAAGTACAATCCAGCTAATGTTCATTTTGTCTGTATGCATCTACTGCAAAAACTACTTGCTTGCTTCCCCTCTCTTTGTTAGTAAATTGGGCAGAGTGTATTCTCCAAGATGGTTGCAACTTAATCTCCTTTCTCATATGTTCTTCGCCCAATAAGATGTTGAGACTGTCCACGAGAGGTGGGGCTGATGTTGTCTCCCTTGGAGTCTGTGAGGACCTGTGCCTACGGTGCAAGTGACCAAGAACACGTCATTGAAGGTGATGTGAGGTCTGCCTGGTCAGCCGGAGGTGCCTGCTCTTGGAGCCCCGTCACTATACTGTGATTAAGTCGTGACCACAGGAAGAGGACACATGCAGTTGTTCTGGTCTTCAGCCTCACATGAAATCCCAGCCAATAGACAGCAGCAACCAGCAGACATGTAGGTGGATTCCACTACAGATAATTCCTGTCCCTAGTTTTTCAGTCAGCCATTCATTATAGATCAGAAACAAGCTATCCCTTCTGTTCCCTGTCTAAATTCCTGACCTATAAAGTCTAGAGGATGATAAAGTTAGTCATGCAATGCCACTAAGGTTTTGGGTTGGTTTATTTCTCAGCAATAAATAACTGGAACAATAAAATAAGGCTAGTAACACCTCTGGCCTTTTATAAGGCATATAATTAATTTTTGAGTCAGTAGTGTAATTAAAATTATTCATTATGTTAAATCCTAGATGATCTTTAAAATCACTTTAGACCAACAGCATCTAATTTTTTTTAAAAAGTCAGTGATAATTCATATTTGAATTTTAGTAATAAGTTTTTCATTTTTGTTGTGTTGATTACCTGGGTAATGTTTGTATTATCTATCTCTTCTTAAATGTTTTTTGCCTCATTTTCTTTCTCTTTCAAATTCTTTTTTTTTTAAAGTTTATTTATTTATTTTGAGAGAAAGAGTAGGGGAGGGGCAGAGAGAGAGAGAGGGAGACAGAGAATCCTAAGCAGGTTCTGCACTGTCAGTGCATATAACCCAATGCAGGGCCAATCTCACAACCCGTGAGATTATGGCCTGTGCCAAAATTAAGAGTTGGATAGTAAACCTACTGAGCCACCCAGGCACCCCACTCTTTCAAATTCTTAGCCGTTAAAATCATGATGTTTTTATTATGATGATTACTTGTAAACTTTTGTAGAAAATGCTTGCATGGCTATGCAAGTTTATTGAGTAATGAAGGCTTAACCATGTGGTCTGATGTGCCCACCAAACTTTAGTATGAAGAAGTAGGTTCAAGGTCCCAGGCATCTAAGATTGAAGCTAATTTTATTTCAAATATTATCTTTGGAAACTGTACATCAGTGAGGTTTCCCCCCCACCCTCCCCCAGCAATCTGGAGTATTCAACAGTAAATATTTAGGAATGTGGAAGAGAAGTATCAGAGGAAATTATGTGAATGATTTGCAACTAAAAAAAAAAATCACAGGTAGGTGTGTGTGTGTGTGTGTGTGTGTGTGTGTGTGTGTGTTTTAAGACCAAATCTTCTTAAGCAGAGTATCTAAGATTGTCCATGACTTAAAATATTGGAATAATTCAAGTTTACTGGACTTAAGTTTTAGTGTGATTTGTAAGGCTTAATTTTTTTTTAATGTTTTATTTTTGAGAGAGAGAGATGGAACATGAGTGGGGGAGGGGCAGAGAGAGGGAGACACAGAATCTGAAGCAGGCTCCAGGATCTGAGCTGTCAGCACAGAGCCCGATGCAGGGCTCAGACCCACCCACGGCAAGATCATGACTGAGCTAAAGTTGATAACTTAACCAACTGAACCATCCAGGCACCCCTATGATTTATAAGGTTTTACCTGAATATGTTAAGTCCCTGATTAAGACACATGAATATTTTATTTTGATATATGAGATATCAATTATTCTTCAAGGACTCTACAGTTTTTCAGTGTGCTGACAATTTTATGTGATATATTAATATGCCTTAATCTCTTAAATATATAACTCTTTTGATATTTTTTAAAATGTGACATTTGGAAAAGGAAACAATCACAAACATATTTAATAACAGTTTTTTTCAGCTCATCACTACAAAATGGCAGGCATCGTGTATTCTAAACAAAAGCTAGCAAGAGAAAGGAAAGTGGAAATGAGGGATTATGTTGTAAAACACACAAGGAAAAAAAAACTGCATTAGTCCATGTGTTAAGGTAGGCCCCCAAATAAATGGGCATATTAACTAAAAAACCAACAATATAAAACAAGCAATAATACTTTTAAGAGAAGTAGAAAAAATAGTATGTTTTCAACACTTTAGTTAGCAAAGGGTACTAAACACTTATTTTGAACCAGTGATTAGGATAAGCTTTAGGACTCAGACTCTTACCTTCAAAAATTGAAGTTATGGACAGGGATACATTTGGCATAAATTCAATAGTGACAATGATAATGACATAATGGTATAATGACAATTTAATGTGTAAGTACACAGGTATTCACTACAATGGTGGGTACAAGGGTCCATGGAAACAAAGGTTCTCTGTATGGGGATCTCCCAAACAATTCTGGAGAAAGAGGATCTTTCATGACAAATTTGAAGGTTAAATTAGAAGAGGATGGAAGGAAGAGGAAGCAGCCGCATGAAATATAGTACTGACAGAATTATTTATGGAGGAACTAGAAACAATTTAGCACGGCTGGAGCATAAAATATGAATCAGTCTGCACTGAGTGATAAAGTTCAATCCATATCAGGCAAGATCTTGTATATTATAAGGAACTACATCTTCTCAGAGAGTATGGGGAATGAAGAGACATTGAAGAATTCATGAGAAGGTAAGTGATAGGATCAAATGTTATTCAGTTGCTCTAGGTAGGTCACTGAAGCTTTGTAGAAACTGGTTATAAATGAGAGATTTCTTTCACTAAGCAAAGGCACAGACCAAGCATCTATAGAGTAGGCTGGAGGAAGGCTGGAGGAAGGCACATATTCAAGAAATTTTGATTTAGTAAAGCTATTAGTGTTGCTGGAGAACCTAGTGGATGGGGAATAAAAAAAGAAGTAAAAAATAGCTTTTTGTTGTGAAACTTAAATTACAAAAATGAAGCACAGCAGGACTCACTGATGATGAGGCGGGAGCCATTTAGAACAAAGTCTTATGTACTATGCAAACTATATGGTTGGTTTTTGATGATGTCACTAACTGAGGTAGAGAACATAGGAAGAAGACCAATTTCGGGAAACAGGTTTGTTGTTAGCAATAGTAAGTTAGCAATTGTAAGATCAGATTTTGAGCTTTTGACTGAGGTTCTTGTGTAACAATAATGTGGAGAGTCATATAAGTGCCAAAGTTCAGAGAAGAAACCAGAATTGGATATTCCAATTTTTGGAATGGTCAACAGGATAATCTTAGTAAAAGCCATTAGACTACCAATAGAAAGTGAATACAAAGAGAAAAGAAATGGGTACAAATGGGAACTCTAGAGAATTGCAATAGTTAAACTCATTAATGTATTGGGAAATGTTTAGCAGACTCTCTTTAATAAATTAAAAAAAAAAGCTTGTCTATAAGTATAAAGATTACTCTAAATTTTACTAATAAGGATGTGTAGCAAAGTTCTCAAATAATAATATGATATACAAAACTCATTACTGGAAATTATTTATAGTCTCTCAATTTTCACAAAAGCTCTTATTGATTTTGGCTGAACTCTTTGTATCCATGGCTAATCCATGATAGCAACTGATGAATGGTTACAGTTCCTACATGAATGCTGGTTGATAGTCTCCTGAATTGGTAAGTTGAAAGTAGAACAATGGAGACATATCTTACAACTTCACTTGTGTCCATAACGTGAAAATTCTTTGACGAATCAGAAAGTAATTTTTGAATATAGTACAAATGTTTTCTCATTTTTTGTGCTATTCGCAATGTGATGGCTCTCCATATACACTTTTAAAAAATATTTTATTTATTTTTGATAGAGAGAGACAGAGCACAAGTGGGGAAGGGGCAGAGAGAGAAGGAGACACAGAACCTGAACCAGGGTCCAGGCTCTGAGCTGTCAGCACAGAGCCCAACGCGGGGCTTGAACTCACAAACTGAGAGAGATCATGACCTGAGCCAAAGTCTGACGCTTAACCGACTGAGCCATTCAGGTGCCCCTCTCCATACACACTTTTAAATTTAGTATTAACGTTTTATCCAATGCTTTTGTAAGTCTAGAAAATAAACAAAGCAAATGATCAAGACTTAATTTACGGGGGTTGCTTATTTCCATGGTTTAAATACTCCCATCGTGGCCAATTTCAAGTTCCCCACATACTTACACTTAGTATAGAGCTTGGAGAAGATATGCAGTAGCAAATTTTAAACGTACAGATAAAGTACATGTAAATAACCCAGAGAGAAAAATGCAGTAAAATTATTAGGAAGTGATGAATTGTGAGTACTTATTACATTTGTTTTTAATGCTGAAACATCTAACTGAGAAGTTAGAGGGAAGAATTCACAAAAGACCACCTTTATTTCTGACGCTAATTGTAAATTTGGGAGGTTCAATTATTTTCAAGAAAGAGAGAACTCACTAAAAGCTGCTTTACCCACAGTTATGTTTGTTACAGGAAGCAGATGCAGATTAAGTCAGCTAAGGGAAGAAGTGCATAAGGCAGCCTCTAGAAGAATAACATATGTGGACCTTTCAGTTGTCCTCTTCTCATGGAGTCAGGACAGCCTTCTTCTCTCAGCATTGGTGTATGACAGCACATAAGGAGAGTGTCAAACAGGAAAGCTCTACTCAGCCTTGATATCCAAAGTCTTTATAGGAGTTCTATCTAGTAGAAACGGCTGACTGCAGAAGGGAGTGATCTTAGTTTTCAGGCCCCAGGAGGTCAACCTGGGTGATCCAAAGCCCCCACTGTACATCACATTGTTGGCAAGACTCAGAACATACAAGTAAAATCACATTGCTGTGACTCAGAGCCCGCACTTTAAATCACATTGCCCCAAGGCAAACAAAGACACTCCTACCAGGCATGACATTCCAAGGGCATAGTTACCTTCCAGAAGCCAAGAGCAAAGACCAGGTATCTTTTTGAACAAGTAAATTCTTTACTACTCAAATATAATTTATTTAATTTTAAGTATATATAAATTAACCTTTAATAATGACTACGTTTAACATCTGGCTTGCAAAATTTTGGTTAAGTTTTAAAACAACTCTTCTGAACTGGTATAAATTGTTTCCAGCAAGGCATTGGTTAAACGGAAATAGAGACGAAAGATCCATGAAAGGAAAAGAAATATGACACAATACAATTGGAGAATACAATATATTTGGAGGAAAAGTTTAGAGGATGAGATGTGATGTTTAAAAAGAACAAAATGATCAATAGTTAAGTCCAGTAAATGAGATCTCAAAACTGTCTTGTCTTCATAAATAATCTGTTTTGTTAATCAAAGGATCAAAGCTTATGCAAGAGGGTGTGGTAGGCATGAGCTGGATATAAAAGTTGTTTGCCTTTTGTTTACTTTTTCATGGGAAAAATTTGGTAACTTGAGCATAAGATGTACAGGAAAAAGGTATTCTTGGTTAGCTGTAAGAAAATCTAATATAAATTTGACAGATGAAATGTACTGTAACCATGATTTTAAGAATTGTCACAATGTAACTTACAAAGATCATAAATAACCAGCTGGAGATAGTAATATTTAACTCCTTATATAAAGGCATATTAAGAGATAAACTATATAATTTAAAGGGCAAAGACAGATGCCAATATGCACATCTGTGTCCTCCAAGGTGAGAAATTCTGCTATCAGGTGTTTATTCTTTTAGTATGTTCTAAATTTTATTTATTTATTTATTTATTTATTTATTTGCTTATTTATTTATTTATTTTTAATGTTTACTTATTTTTGAGAGACAGAATGTGAATGGGGGATGGGTATAGAGGGAGACACAGAATCTGAAGCAGGCTCCAGTTTCTGAGCCATCATCACAGAGCCTGACACGGGGCTTGAACTCACTTAACTGTGAGACCATGACCTGAGTCGCAGTCAGACACTCAACTGACTGAGCTACCCAGGTGCCCCTATGTTCTTCATTTGAAAGAAAATCCTTGTTAAGGGACTAAACTAATCTTTATGATGTTGACCCACAGAAGTAGACACTATAGAGATTGAAGGTGCTAATAAAAGGAAAAAGTGGTAAGGGGCATTAAGGAATCTACTCCTGAAATTGTTTCACTATATACTAACTAATTTGGATGTAAATTAAAAAAAAATAAAAAAAGGAAACAGTGTCCCAGAAGAAAAGAGAGAGAGGGATACTAAAATCAAACTGTACTGAATGTTCTGATGAAGGATGATGGCATCTTCATTGGTATACAATTTTGTATATATGAAACTATTATTCTCATCATGCATAAAATAAATATACCATACTTAAGACACATATTTTCCATTGATTTTTATCAAAAATAAATTAAGTCACATGTCTTTCATGTTTTGGTCTTTCTTGTACTTTATATTTTTTAACAAAATGAGCTGTTGAATAGTTGGGCAATTAAAAGTGCCATTTATATTATTTATTTACAGAAATATGACCTATGGAGTCATGCAGAATAGGGTTAACAAGAGATTAAGCTTGAAATGGTAAATTACTTCAATCTGCAATGAAGATATTAGGATTTGTACTATATCACTCAATATAACAATGCACATGAAAGCATTTTAACATTATTTTGACAGGTACATGGCAGGTATGTGAATACATCAATGTAGAATATTATCTAGCTTTCTATAATAATTCATTATGGTTTCTCTGTTAGTGACTTTTCCTTCTTTGCTGATATAACAACTGAGGCACAGCTTGCTTCCATATAATTATCAAGGAACGTGTGCATGTCTACAGGCATAAACTTAGCTATAACCACATATGGCAGGATCAGTAAAACCCATTTTTGGAGAGTGTGCAGAGTCTTGCACATTTGGATATGCCCAAAGGTTTTCTTGGTAGCAACTCTGAAAATTTTCCTACTGTGAATTGATATATACGAGATGAGTATGTTCATGAAGATAAGGACACTGCTGTATACTATTTATACTCCTATTTATTTATACTCCTATTTATTTATACTCCTATTTATACTCCCAGAATCATCTAGTATATATTTAAGCATTTGGTTATCAATTAATACTTTATCTATGAAGGATGATGTAGTATTTTATAATTAGTATTTTGGGATAACAATATATTTGTGTTCTGGTGCTAAATTGCATCATAGGATGTGGCATAATGATGAATGAGGCCTTAAGCCCAGCTTGGCCATTTAGTAGACATGTGGCCTGATCCACTTACTCAGGCTCTCTGGGCCACGGATTCCCTATTTTTAAAATAGGGATAATGCTTATTTCATGTAGCTCTAAAGATTTATAAGAAGTTGTACATAAAAAGCTTAGCACAGCTCCCGACTTAAAGTTAGCTCTCAATAAATATTAATTCTCTCCTGGCCCATCATTCTTCAGAAGTTGAATTATATGCACGCATTATAGGCAAAGTAATTAATAGCTGGTGCTGCTAACATCTTAAAAGTGTTAGTTACAGGAACATCTTATATTCTATAAATGCCAGAGGATAACAACAACATCTTTAAGGCAAATGTGCTCAAATAACTTGTGACAGCAATCTTACCTCTAGCAAATAAATTATAATAGTAGTAATTTTCCTATGAAATTGGAAACCTTTTCATAAAAGAACAGTTCTTTTATCTTTAACTTCATAAATCATAGTATATAATGTGCTCTCCACTTGAAAATAAAGATGTACTTTAGTAGATGTTGAAATTTATAACGTTGTTACTTGCAGCACTAGAAAAAATTCCACTTTAAAGAAATCTGAATGCATTTTTTTTCAGTAGAACTAACCACTTTTATCTACATAAAGAATTTGTGAAAATTATGTTAGGAAATCTTCTCTCTGGTATTTCATTTTCAAGGAACTTTCTGACCTCAACTGATTACTGGCGATGTCAATAGCGTTTTACTGTCTGTACATGGCATGTTTCTAAATAATTGAATAATCCCATTGCTGTTTTTGTTTACATCATTCTTTCAAATAACTAGATCCCATACATGTCGCTGATGCCAGAACCTCTGTTCTTTTGAGAATAAAAGGTGCCATTGCATTCCAAACATTAAAAGGACCCTTTACTCTGGAAGTGCCTCTGATAGGCTGCTTGTAATACTGGTCATGAATAGGGATTTTTATTTATTTGTTTGTTCACTTGTTTATATTTTTACAAATTTATTTACTTATTTTTAAAGAGAGCGAAAGCAGGCACAAGCAGGAGAGGGGCAGAGAGAGGGAGAGAGAGAATCCCAAAGAGGCTCTGTGCTGCACGGAACCCGATGCAAGGCTCAAACCCATGAAACCACAAACTGCGATATCATGACCTGAGCAGAAATCAAGAGCCAGTGGTTTACCCAACGGAGCCACCCAGGTGCCCCAAGGGATTTTTTAAGTGATAATTTGAGAATTATATTTTTGAGATAGCTTGCCTGAAAATCCATTTATGAGCATCTTTTTATTTGGTAGTAATATCTTAGATTTTAGATTGTTTTAAATTTTTCTATATGCTTTTGTGCCCTTGTGATATTGTCACTATTAAAACATTCCCCTTCTTACTCAGCAACCTTATAAGAGAATTATGTTATTTATTCACAACGAATATTATAGAACATAATAATTTTGTTTTTCTGATCCTAAATTCATGGCATTTAGTGAATGGTCCCTATGAGGTGTCCTTGTATATTATTTACTTTTCTCAGAATAGACTTTTGTTGTACAATTTGAAAACTCTGAGTCATGTTTCAAATTTGTTGTATCTATCTGAATAAGAAGTATTTTCTGAATATACATATAGGCAGCAGCCATAGAACTATATCACTCAGATATATGAGGGAAACTGATATGGTGAACTTGGATGGAAGGATAGTCAGCTGCTGCCCCTTTGGAATCACTGCTGCATTTTCACGGAAACCATGTTTCCCCAGGTAGCTCCCAGCCAATAACTAAGCATAGTACCAGTTTTGGCCATCCTTACTCAATGCAGGATCTCTCTAATGGGCAACTTTTTTTTTTTTAATTTTTTTTTCAACGTTTATTTATTTTTGGGACAGAGAGAGACAGAGCATGAACGGGGGAGGGGCAGAGAGAGAGGGAGACACAGAATCAGAAACAGGCTCCAGGCTCTGAGCCATCAGCCCAGAGCCCGACGCGGGGCTCAAACTCACGGACCGCAAGATCGGGACCTGGCTGAAGTCGGACGCTTAACCGACTGCGCCACCCAGGCGCCCCTCTAATGGGCAACTTTTACTTCAGGATTCTGGCTGAGTTTTTTACTTTTTTATAAGTATACCACAGTATAAGGTATTCTTACCCAGTTCTTATTTCCCTCTCTATTTTCATATTTTTTTTCCGATGCACATCATGGTCTAAAGACTCTCTCTGCCTACTCCAGCTCCCATCTCTTTATTCTTCACAAATGTTTGCCTCCATAAATTTCTTATATCTTAGCACTCATTTTTCATTGGACCCAAATAAATACAGGAAGGGCCAGGAGTGGCCCAAGAAAACAGGCAGTAGGATGGGGTTTGGGGAATGGCAAGGAGGCCTATACTGAGTGGAATATGAGGGCACAAATAGTTCTTAGTACAAGGTGGTAGCCCAGTTGTTGAAGATTTCACCAGTGATGAACTTGATAAATAATCTAGTGGAAGGAAAAACCATCCTAAGGCAAAAGAAGTTCCCTCAAGTGCTGCATCTCTCCTGGTTGCTAACCCAATAGCTACTATCAAACTTTAGCATATACCAGCCTGGGACCTGCTGGGACTGATGAGAAAACAAAGAAACTACACATCAAAGTATATACAAGAATTATTTAGCATGTACCATCAGGAGCCAGAGAAATATTCCTGGGATTGGATTTTTAGGGTGCTTGATCAGAACATAAAATTGGAAAAGAATGAATGTGTTGAACTATGGGAACTATCTTAGAACATAAGACTTAATCACCCATCAAGGACTGCAGGGATCGGGGCAAATTCACTGTTAGGGTGATAGCTGATGCTGAGTACAGGGAAATAAGCACTGAGCAACTAAGTAGACACAATGACTCACCAGTTGACTTTAGTCAACATTTATACTAGGCCACTCTGGATTTTGTATCATGAGCACATGAATGATGTGGCTGATAAAGAGGCCATACATAGGCTCAATGTAATGGACTCCCACTCACCAAAGTCAATCAAGGCATAAAGGATTGAATGTCCAATCTGTTTGCAACAGGTGCTAATGCTGAACCCCCAACTGGGTACTTTTCCATGAGGTGAGAAACCAACGCCTCTGTTACGATTTTACCACTTCCATCTTAGAATGCCAGTGGTTTGCTCTGATAGGAATAGATAGTTATTAAGGTAGAAGTTTGCCTTTTCTGCCTACTGAGCCTTAGCCAGCAACACAGTTTGGGACATTACAGAATGCCGTATTCACAGACATGGGATCCCACTACCTAATACCTGACCAGAGGACTCACTTTACGTGTAAGAAGTATAAAAGTGTGACCTGCAACCTGTGATAATGGGGTCTGCTGATCTTATCACAACCATCCCATCCAGAAGCAGTCAGTCTCATAGATTACTGGAACGGCACAGCTGAAACATCATCATGGAAGCAATGTGATGGGGTGCCAGACTTCAGGAGGTAGGACATGTACTCAATCATAAATATTTGAATGTATTTGATGGCCCTATAAAAAGAAAATGGGGGTCTTGGAATCAAAGGATGTGCTATGGTCTGAATGTTTGTGTCTACCATAATTCATAAGTTGAAATCTTAAACTTCCACTGTGATGTTATGAGGAGATGGGGCCATTGAGAGGTGCTTAGGTCATGAGGGTAGAGCCCGATGAATGAAATTAGTGCCTTATAAAACAAGGATTCAGAGAGATCCCTAGTCCTTTCCACCATGTGAGGATAAAATGACAAGTCTACATACTGGAATATGGCTTCACTATGACCTCAGACTTCTAATCTTCAAACTGTGAGCAATAAATTTCTGCTGTTTATAAGCTACTCGTTCTGTTTTACTTTGTTATAACAGCCTGAACAGACTAAAACTGGATGGAAGTAAGAGTAGTCCTACAATTATCACTCCCTAGATCATTAGGGAACCTGATGTTCCCCATCCTCAAAATGTATAGCTCTGAAGGAGAGAAGTCCTAATTCTCAAACAGGGCACACAGACAGGTGACACAGCAAGAGAAGCATTGAATTGTAAGTTAGAACAGTTGCTAGGCCACTTTGGACTCCTTGTGTCTGGGAAAATGGAATCACCACGTTGGCAAGGTTGGTTGACCCTTATCAGCAGGAGGAGGTAGGCCTGTTTTCACACAATGAGACCAGGCAAAAATACATGTGGAAGCCGGGGATCCACTCGGGTGCTTCAAGGTACTGCCTCACCTAATTAACAGAAAATGGACACATTCAACAACTTGCACTGAGAAATGTGTGATTTTCAAGGTGTAAGACCCTTCAGAGATGAGGGATTGTGTCACACCACCAAATAATCCATCAGGACATGCTGGAGTGACAGCAGAGGGTGAAGGGAGTTTAGAATAGCTTGTGGAAAAAGGAAAGGAAGAGTATTAGCTTCATTCCCAAGATCAACTGCAATGACAGAGGTCTGCTCATCTCTCTGACCTCACCTTCTACACTTTCTTTAAAGAAGAGAAGCCAATGAGAACCCTGAAAGAAAGGAAAATTAGATCTCTACAATGGCCACTCAGATTTCTTTTTAAAGAGAATCCGCTACTATGGCCATGGTTGATCAACAGCTCAGTTCCTGTTCTTTGATCCATCATTGTATAAACGCTGAGGCTATTATTTCCCCTGGGTTGCAACATGATGAAGCATGGCAGCACATTAGTGCTAACCTCATTCTGCCAGGTGAGAGATTTCTCAAATGGGAAACTTGCTTTGGGATTCCTCATCAGCATGGCCAATGCTTCCTTAGAACTATGCAGCAGGAAAGGCCTTCCTACTCAATTGGTACTTTCTTCACTCCTTTTACAAATGTAGACCTGCATTGTGCTCTGAAGCCTCTCTCCACCTACTCCTGCTATCTTTATCTGTATCTTTCATAAGTGGTTTCCAAATAAACTTTTTGTACACCAGATCCCGTCTTAGCCTCTGCTTCTTGGAGGATTCCAACTGCCACAGAGATCATCAGCAACTCCTATGTGCTACTTCTGTTTATTCTATTTTTCCACATACCTCAGGATATTAAAATGTACTTGTTTACATGTCTGTATCCCTATTGGACAAGGAGGTTCGATTTGTGAGATCAAGCCCTGCATCAGGCTTTCCTGCTGACAGCATAGAACATGCTTGTGATTCTGTCTGTCCCTCTCTCTCTGCCCCTCCCCTGCTGGTGCACACCTTCTCTCTCTCTCTCTCTCTCTCTCTCTCTCTCTCTCTCAATGAATAAATAAATATTTAAAAAACCACAAACTATAGCAAGTGCTGGTGAGGACATGGAAAAAAAAGAACCTCTGTGCACTGTTGGTGCACTGGTGATGGGAATGCATATTGGTACAGACACTGTGGAAAACAGTGTGGAGGTTTCTTTAAAAATAAAAAACAGAACTACCCTATGATCTGGGAATTGCACTGGGTATGTACCCCCAAAATAGAAAAACGCCAATTCAAAGGGATGTATGCACCCCTATTTTTCTACAACATTATTTACAATAGTCAAACAATAGAAGCAGCCCAAGTGTCCATCAATAGACAAATGGATAAAGAAGATTTGGTGTGTATGTATACAATAAAATATTATTCAGCCACAAAAAATAATGAAATCCTGCCATTTTCAACAACCTTGATGGAACTAGACAGTATTATGCCAGGGAAAACAAGTCAGTCTGAAAGACAAATACCATACGTTTTCACTCATATGTGGAATTTAAGAAAGAAAACAAATGAGCAAAGGGAAAAAAGAGAGAGAAAAACAAACTAAGAAACAGACTCTTAACTATAGAGAACAAACTGTTGGTTACCGGAAGGGAGGTTGGTGCAGGATGGGTGAAATAGGTGCAGAGGATTCGGAATACACTTATCCTAATGAGCACTGAGTAATGTATAGAATTTTTGAATCGCTATATTGCATACCTGAAACTAATATAGCACTGTATGTTAATTATACTGGAATTATAATAAAAAAATAAAGAATTGCAAGATTTTAGAACTTATTAAGTTGCATCTCCTGATGTTTTAGGAAAAAATGTAAGAAGATAAAAAGCAAGTATACCCAACTGATTGACATAAGAATACAAGTACAATGGTGGTTCTTGGGGCTCGTGAGTGGATCAGTCAGTTAAGTGTCCAATTCTTGGTTTTGACTCAGGTTATGATCTCGCAGTTTGTGAGATCAAGCCTCCCGTCAGGCTCTGAGCTGACAGCCTGCTTGGGATACTCTCTCTCCTTCTCTCTCTAACCTTCCCCCTCTCTCACTGCACTCTCTATCTCTCTCAAAGTAAATAAATATTAAAAAAAAGTACAATGTTTGTTCTTAAAAGGTTAACTGTGATCACTGGATGCTCTCAAGGGTTGTTTTAAGGAAAGGAAATCATTTCTTTATTGATGTAATTCATTCATCATATCCATATTGAGCATCTGCTAAATGCTAACCACTAAATTAGACACCATAATATTTTCTTATAGTAGAATATAATTATTTATATTGGGCCATATTTAAACATTTATTTCTTTATTGATACTTCTTAATTTATTATGCATTATTTATTGAGGCTTCTTTATAATTATTTATTAATATTTATTGATACACATTTTAAAAAGACAATCTCTTGGTGTTACTTTACATATTAATATTTATTCTCTTTCTGTATTGGTTTCTCTTCTCATACAAATAAACAAAAAAAGCAAAAAACAATAAAACAAAAAACTAAAAAATATAAACATCACAGCTCCCTTAAATAAGAAGGGCAAAGTATTTTCTTTGATTCTTTCTAACAAGATACCACCTTATTGTTCTCCTTATTGTCACAATTAAGTATTTTACCTTACTGGCCTTAACTTCTCATATTTCCTTATTGATAAACTACCGGTTGGACAGCCATTATTCCATAGAAGCTATTCTTTCAAAGATCAAAAGCAACTGCTGGTAACTCCCAAAGCATGTTTAAAATCCCCTACCATGAGAATCTGTGACACATGAGCATGTGATCTATGAAGTAGGAAGGAATATAATTGACTATAGAATGTCTCAAAATGAAGTAAAACACTTGAGAATAAAATGGATCAGGTTAAAGAAGCTAGAAAATGATTAAAGAAGGTGACAATAGAGGCTAAGCTCTAACATCAGTATGGTAAACCTAATGCAGTTCTTATTAGCCATCAATTTGAACAATAAATGAATAGTGAAAACATTTTTAAAAAGAGCCATCTCTGTGAGCAGGGTGTATTCAGTAGCACCATATAGAAACAACAGAAACATCAGGTGTTATCCACACACTCCCTACATTGGAAGTCTCAGCTTTGCCTTCTGTCATTTTCACCACCCCTGATTAAATTCAATACCTCTTTGTGGGACATAGTCTGTTGCCTTCCTAAAGCCTTTTTGCTTCCAGATTTTTTCCTCATCTAACACATTTTCAACCATGTCATCCAAGCTGACTTTCTAAATCTGATTATATTATTCCTCTTCTCAAAAGTGTTCAGTGTTTTGTTTTTTTTTTCCTTGGGGATAAAAATATCCAAATTCCTTAATACAACATTCAAGAGTTTTATAATTCATTTTCAACCTGCATTTTCATCTTGGCCTCAGGTCATATTTCTCAATACCTTACATGCTGAGCTTGCTGTTTTTCCCCCAATTCTCATTAATCCCTTCTCTGTTGAGTGATGCATCACTTATCCTTCAATCACGATGTAGTTCCTCTGTGAAGACTATCTAGATTGAATGCCACCAAGTATAACTAACTGCACTCTTGTAACACAAGTACTGGTGAGAGTTCTCAGTACCCCCAGGAGATGGTTTGAAGCTAGAAAGAATTAATGCCTGACAAAATTAACAATAAACAAGTATGTATTACATTTTATTGAACAGGTAGGTCTTTGTCTTATGACACTGTGGTTATCAACATTTGAGTATAGGATTAATAAACACATAGCTCTGGTTTTGTGAAACTCAAGCTGAAGACTGGGTTAAGGGAATGGTGAGACCCACCAGAAAGGTCAGATCATTCTGTGGGTCAGGTTAACATGTAAATGAGGTTTCAAGGCTGGATCTGGTGGACAAGACAGAGCAGGGTCACATTTGTTTCTGGACGATTTTTGAACAATTATGTTTTTTATTTATACAAAGAAGTTGACACAAACATGCCATGAAGTACCTACAGAGATATGAAGATTGGGAATGATAGAAACACAGATACTATAATTCTCATAAGTTCAGAAAAAAAGGTCATTTTGAGTCAATAAATGCATGGAATGGGACCCAGAAATGATAAGTCAGTAGTGAGGGTTGAAACAAAAGGACTGGTTTGGTATAAGCAGATAATGGCTGTTCTTTCCTAAATTAGATAGGATTCAGTCAGGGGAAAAAAAAAGTTTTAACTATATCTGTCCTGTATTCCCTAGGGCTTTATGGGTCCTACTGTCTGTTGGGATTACTTAAGGGAGCCATGACCAATTCTAAAGAATTACACAGAATAAAAACTAAGAACAGTCCATATATTTGAAATAAGAGCTTCCTTCCTTTCTTCCAACCAGAAAAATTAACCATTTCAAAAAATTTAAATGATTAGCATGATTTTCTGAATGATTTTTATTTAGTCTTTATAAAAATAGCACAATCAACTTTTTCTTAAAGATAAATGAGCACAGTATAAACTCATATAATTTTAGAGCATAGAGTAACTTTAGAAAAGGTAAGTTTAACCCTCTAATTTTACAGATATGAAAATTTTTCTAATTAGGAAAGACGTTTTCCCTGGACAGCTAGTGTCAGAGACGATTCTGGAACCCATGACTTTTGTTCTTTTTCCATAACATAATTTCATCACTATTAATTATTATCTAATGCAGGGGTTGGCAAACCATGGCTTGTAGGCCAAATCTGGCTTGCTGCCTGATTTGGTAAAGTTTATTGGAACACACAGTGTTTACATATTGTCTGTGGGTGTTTCCATGTGACAACAGCAGACTTAAGTAGTTACGCAGAGACCATATGGCTCTGGGAACCTAAAATATTTACCGTCTGGCTAGTTAAAGAGAAAGTTTGCCAACCTCTGATCTCAACTATCAGTCCTTTTGTGAGAACCTTGCACCCTTTCCTCATTCCTCTCCCACTTGATTTTCTCTGCAACTCTCCAGCAGCATCCACACTCTCCTATGGGGCATGCACAGGGGAAGGAAACAAGAGCCTTTATATTCCAGCAAGATCGCCCACTGCTATCTGTTAGTATTCACATTTTATACCCAAACTAAATTCTCCTAAAGGAGATGGTTTTCAATGCCTTGTTAAGGAGCCACTAAGAAAAATAATATACATTCTAAGTTGGACACTGGGTAGACATTGTAGACATCATCGCTACTGGCCCGAGTACACATAAGCAGTGGCAAGAACAATTGATACTTTGAGGTCTGTTGCAGCAACTGGCTTCAAAGATTTTGTCTGCAAACAAAGGCATACGTAGTTAAGATTAGATAATTTTGTACTGATGTCTTTTCAAATTATTTTTGTGCTGACAGCTTACAACCACAATTCTCTTTGTGATGAGAATTTAGCCTGAGAGTCCTTTCCTGAAGATCCCTTCATCATCTGAGTTGATAATGGTGAGCACATTGACTAAGAAACCAAAATAATGCTATCACCGACCCCCTCCACAACCCCACACATAGAAAAATAACGCTAGAATGGGTACTCTGAAAGGACAGAGTAATGCTCATAGTGAACGTTCATTTGGAGAAGAAAGGAGACTAAAATGAAATATGATGTTCAGATAGCAAGAGATATGGTAATGAAGAAGGTAAGTTAGCTTCTCAGATTGTAGCGATTAAAGATGAGGATGTGGATGGCAAGACCAAGAAAAATAATATGGAAAAGACTAACCAGAATTCTATGGTAGGAAGAACTGAGAAAGATCATATTCATCTGAACCTCAAACCCTGTTGACAGTAGACAGAAAATGGTGAATTCATCTATAGCCTCACAAGAGTGGGGAAAGGAAAAGCACCCGATTCTCAGCACTATTCTGCCTGGCTCACCTGTTATTGAGGATATTGCTGGCAATTCATGCTGCACTCCCTTTGAAGCTACTGAGAATGAAGATAGAAGAATGATATTAACGTGAATGTGTATCTACAAGTAAATTATTCCTGAGAGCCTCAACTTTGAGCACAACAGACTCACAGGTGTTTCCTCTGAATATTTTTTAACAAGTGCTTTTAATAAGTAGAGCAGGACTAAGAAAGCCATTCACAAGAATATGGTCAAGAAATGCCATGAAATGCCTTCAGCTGACTAAGGTCAGTGATAACAATTCATTTTATCACATATATCCAATTCACTGGGACTAGGGATCTAGGCAAATTCCAACAATAGAGTTACTGCTCAGAGTTAGTAATAGGATTGGTCAGAAAAGCATCATATAAAAGAGGCCCAAGTGATTCAGATTGATCAGAGAGGTCTCAGAATCATTGAGCATAGAGTTTAGATCAATGAAGAATTCCAGGTTTTAGAGCGCTCAATAACCTACAACTTAATTAATATGTCCAAGAAACTGTTTTTTTTTTAAATATTCTATTACGTGTTAAAATTAACACTGAAGTCACTTGTAAGTAACCTCTTATCTAGACCCTATATCCAATGTTCTGAAGCCTGCGTTGGGTCCCAGCGTCTCTCTGCATTAAGCTTCCCTTTTCTATTCAGACACTGGGACCCGCACATCTTGATTGCTTCATACTTTTTGAAAGCATTTTTTTTTTCTTTTACTAAAGCTACAGATATTTTCCTTGTTCTTCTTTATTTATTTCCTAAAATGATTTAGTAGAAGTTCCTACCCTGTGTTCATGATCCTCACACAAGCTCACAATGAGCATTCTGCAAGGTTACTGTCTCCTGGCTTAATCTTTCTGCTTAGTCTTAATATTAGCACAATTACTATATTTTTAAATTTAGATAGGTGAGTTTACATCTAGCCACTTTTGAGTAACTTATCAGTCTACATACATATAACTTGAAACAAAGAAAGGAGGGTAAAATGAAAGGAGACACAAGAAGACACAATATAAGAGTTAATCTTTTCTGAATGTTTGAAATAGGACTGCACATATGCTTTAAACACAACTCTATTATACTGCCAATGGAAAGTGAATCTTATATCTGATTAATACGCAATATAAAACCAAGAGCTTTAACTCTTAAAAAAGTATTATAATAGAATTTAGTATTTAATCCCATTCCTTTTAGGTATGCAGTATAATGGTTTTCTATTGACTAAATTTAAGTTGTGAGCGCTTCTCCTGGAACTTAGGTCTTAGTGGCTATTGCAACATGCATTGTAGTGAACCTCTTGCTCCATAAGGTGGCATCAACCCACCAGAGTGAGCAGGGAACCACAGATCATATTTCAGGTGACCTTGGACCTTCAGCTTTCATTTTTCCTAAAGTTGTTTTATGCAAAGGAGAAATTCAAAGGGATTTTAAAAGGTTCCTTCAGATCTATTATCTACTGACTTACAAAAAGAAAATCTCAAATGAATCCAAATCTGTGTTCTTCTAAAGAGCCTAAAGTTCAAGTGTGCAGTTGAAGCTTATCTGAATCTCCCGTCTTCCCTGGCCTGCATACTTGGGCTTGAAGTCCTGTTGGGAACTCTGTGCTTCTGGGATTTCTGACATTTCAACTTTTGGATTATAGTCGAACCTACAGTCACACGTACCATGCAGGTAATGATTTTCATAGTTTTCTTATGCAACAAGGAAAGGTGGGAAATGGAGAAACATGTAAGATATTTAATATGTGATTTTTTTTGGCTTTTTACAAATTCAACTAAGTTTTGTTTGAAAATAAATGGTGCTCCTTGAATTGCTTTTGTAGGAATATAAAAAAAACCTCAAAAATACATAATTTAAATAATCAAATAAAAATGAAATTGAGCTTCACTATCCTCATGTGATAAAGGAGATGGATTAAACTAATTTGTTAATAATAAATAAAGGGAGAAAGAAAAAATACAGTCGGTTCAACGATCACTTCTTAGTGAATGTTAATATTGTAATTTATTAATGCATGTCAACTAGTTCACATAACAGAAAAACAAGTGATTTTATTCCATATATCATTAAAATACCACGCACTATGTTCTGCCAATATAAATGCATTTACATCCCCACTTATTTCAAAAGGCCATTTTCGAGAACATTGTTACAATTAAATATGAAGAAACCTGTTTACTTCTCAACTCCTAGTACCAGCTATCTCTGAAGAGGTTCTTGTAATATGAGAAATAATGACCTGATATTGCAATAAAGGCAAGCCTTAAGCAGTTTTCTCAACTCTGCTTTTTACCTATTTGGTGACATTATATAAGTCATTTAATCTCCCTACGTGTAGATTCAGAATTTACTCCCCATTCTTACTTTACAGCAATGTTAGGAGGATTAATTGGATAATGAATCTAAAGGCTCTAGGCTCAGCAAAGAAAGATGCAAGAGAAATGTATTATTTGCCAGTGAAAGAAGACAATGAGAAAGCACTTTCCCTACTAATCAAAATTATTCCTACCGAGAGAGTGAATGTTAGCAAGTAAATTAAGACTATTTTTGATAGAGTTTCTAGTTTCAGATATCTGAGGGCAGAAAGCAAGGAGTGCAAACATAGCTCTCAGACAACTTAAATATATTTCTTCTATTAAGAAAATGGGGCCACTTCAAAGGCATAATGGAAAAGATTTCATAAAGTCATCAAAGCACAAACTGTGAGATAGCTGGATTAGACCTAAAGACATATGTTCATTAAGAAAAAAAAAAAAGTAATTGAGGGGCGCCTGGGTGGCGCAGTCGGTTAAGCGTACGACTTCAGCCAGGTCACGATCTGGCGGTCTGCGAGTTCGAGCCCCGCGTCAGGCTCTGGGCTGATGGCTCAGAGCCTGGAGCCTGTTTCTGATTCTGTGTCTCCCTCTCTCTCTGCCCCTCCCCCGTTCATGCTCTGTCTCTCTCTGTCCCAAAAATAAATAAACGTTGAAAAGAAAAAAAAAATAGTAATTGAAATGAAGGTGTTTTCTCGCATTCTTTTTTCACCATTTACTCAGAATAAAGACCACACCATGGTAAATGATTTAAAAAATAAAGTAATAAAAATCTATCTTGTATGATAGTGGCACAAAACAGAATGTCCGGAATTCATGATGAACGTTAAAACCCGTGAGTGTCTATAAGTATGAAGGCAATGAGGAGTTGTTTAAATAGAACTGGATTGGGAATAAGATTACCTGAGGCTGCCCTTTTTGATGCCGTTTCCTTCGGGTATTTTGCCCTTAAATTAAAGTTTTGCATAAGAGGTCTGCATCATATCTAAGTAGTTTTCTAACTGAAAGATGAAACAGTTACAATTTTCATCTGAGTTTAAATCTCAATAAGAGTTATTTCCCTGACCAATAAAAAATGAAAGCAACCGATTTTGGTCCAGGTGTGGAATCTCCCACTGTGCTACGTTTCCTTAAATTGGGAATGATGAGGATAAAAGAGCCCACCACTAACTACATCAGAGTAGTACTCCGTTCAGACTTGGTTTGAATTTAGCCATCTTCAAGTGGAAAACACATTTGAAGCAGGATTTCTGAATTTGTTCTGTGTTATCAAAAACTCTCATCTTAGCAATCTTGGTAGTTTGTGAAAATGGTTAGTGCATATAAAGCAGAGTTCTTAGTACCCGATACTATCTAACCTTGTCTTCAAATAGATCACCTGGTTTATGAATTTGAAGTGTTAGCAATCATTTGTCAACCTTCTTCCATCAGTATGATCGATGGCATTGTGGTTAACCTGTGTTCCTGTTTTGTTATTGGATTGTAGCAATTATCTTGGTCTTTTAATTATACATCCCAGTCAAATGATCTCATTTCTTCTGAGGAAACTCAAAGCCGTTCTAAGACAAGTAATTAATTTAGTTTTAGAACATACTAGATATACTTCCAGAGAGCTGATGATCCATGGTCATCAAGACAAAAACAAATATGAACATTCACATTTCAA
This sequence comes from Prionailurus viverrinus, assembly GCF_022837055.1. Taxonomy (NCBI): domain Eukaryota; kingdom Metazoa; phylum Chordata; class Mammalia; order Carnivora; family Felidae; genus Prionailurus; species Prionailurus viverrinus. The sequence continues at coordinate 95,579,872 of NC_062567.1, read as the reverse complement.
ACACTCTATAAATCATGCTATTTATCAACTAATAAATTCTATTTGAATAATAATCAAATTAGCTCATAATCCAACCATGTATCATATAGTTCATTATAACTGCATGCTTTAAAAATTGATGGTAAATTGTAAGTTGTCTTAGTGCACATGCAATTTCTTATTACATTAAGATTTTCTCAGGAGCTAAATCTAATTTTAAACTTTTCATAAAGTAACCAATGAAAGAGAAAGGTTTTGAACTAATTTCATGATATCACATACGTTTTGGGGGATTGTGGTAATATTTTCCTTATTTTTTCCCAAGTTTAATTGGGGATATTTGCGGAAATAATGAAAAAAATTTTCATCATAAATGGTGATTTTAAATTACAGATGATATTTTTAGATCTTTACTGACCTCATTGCAAATTTACCTATTTTTTCATATGGAAATTATTGTTCTTAACAAGGTTGGAAGCCAATGATTTCTTTCGAGACTGAGTTTTGTTACTTTGAAAAATCCACCACAAGGTGGCAAGCAAAGAGAAGTTTTTAAACTATACTCTGGGACTGTAATTTGTGGGGTGAGAACTCCAAGTCAGTTCATTCGAAGAGTCACCACACACCTGACATGTCAGTTGCCAAACCAGTACGTAAAAGTTGATGTACGCTCCAATCAAAAATCATAATTATACATAAAGTAAAGGCAGCAGGCTATGAAGCCAAAGGCTCTGGCATTGAGCCAGATATCTTAGATCTACCTTGGATCTAACAGCTGTAAGCTTGGCAATCACGTTAACTCTTTGTGTCAAGACATTTTATTTCTTTGTGCCAACCTAGCAGTGGTGTTGTATATAGTAATGAAAAATAGCTGGCTGTTGCATTTCAGCTCCAGCTACCTCCACGAGTCTAGGGGAATAAGCAGTGCTAAAAGGAGGTTTCACTTTCAAGCAATTCAATTCAAGTTACCTCACCTAAACTCTACTCACGGAGATCAACCAGATGAGCATTGTGCTGGACACACTGAGGTATACACAGGTAAACAAACAAACAAACAAATCTTTGGCCTCAAGGACACAAGGGAAGGAAATTTTCAGAAATTTCATCACTAATAAAATTGAAAATGTACACATATAAATACACAGAAATATCCAAATCTGTTGCTAGCTAATATGTACCTATAACATGTATATATCTTATACTTAATACAGAGACAGTATTTTGTTTGGTAATAATTTATTAGGAACTCCATACAATTGTCATGCTCTGTACCATATTTATCATGGCTTTATCATTCACCAAAAACAAGACAGTACGTGTTTCTTACTTTTACCGAGGTAAGTTTCTTCAATACTAAAACCAACCTGACAGGTTTTGCTTAGAAAGTAAATTAATCCAGAACTAAACTTTAAACTCTGGTCCTCAGGATACTGAAGGACAATGGTTTTTTTTTTTTTTTAAACAAAGACCATGTCTTCTCTTCACTTTTTAGGACTTCTTTTAGCTCCCAGTGTCCTGCAAATAGTGGGACCTGCTCAGTGTCGCTTTGTAGATTTATGTACTCTAGAGGCATTCAGTAATGTAGATCTATACCTGGGCAACCAGAACACAGCTTTATGAGTTATGTTGCTAGTATTATAGTGGTTTCCATTACTGATTTAATAAGTGTCATTGCATTTTCTCAAGGAATAATTTAAAAATATAAACTTGAAATTCCAATTTGTAAATAAAATGAAAGGCTGGAGGCAACAAATGTCAAATTTTTACATCAGGTTGCCAGCTAAGAACTTTGCTGAATAATTACTTGTTTTATATATGCTAGAAAAACTGCAGTAAATGTATGTTAGACATTTAATCAAACAGTATTTCTATATCTGACAAATTTATTTCTTTAAAGTTTATTTATTTATTTTGAGAGGTGAGAGGGGCGGAGAGAGAGAGAGAGAGAGACAGAGAGAGAATCTCTAGCAGGCTCTGTGCTGCCAGCTCAGAGCCTGATGTGGGGCTCAATCCCACAAACTGCGAGATTATGACCTGAGCCGAGATCAAGAGTCAGGTGCTTAATGAACTGAGCCATCCAGGTGTCCCTCTGATAAATTCATTTTTTTTTAAAATTTTTTTTCAACATTTATTTATTTTTGGGACAGAGAGAGACAGAGCATGAACGGGGGAGGGGCAGAGAGAGAGGGAGACACAAAATCCTAAACAGGCTCCAGGCTCTGAGCCATCAGCCCAGAGCCTGACGCGGGGCTCGAACTCACGGACGGCGAGATCGTGACCTGGCTGAAGTCGTACGCTTAACCGACTGCGCCACCCAGGCGCCCCATGATAAATTCATTTTTATGCATAATCAAGTTGTCCTTTTGTCATCTCTTTCTCTTTCATTTATAATTGATCAAAATGGACCCCAATTAGCATTATTTTGAAATTAATACTAATGCAGACCTTCTTAGCTGTGGTCTGGTGAAATTATCTTCGGAAATTCACGACCCCCAGCAATTTTGCCACAAAAGAGACATTCAGCAATGTCTGGAGACATTTTTATTGTCATTGTAGGGGAACGAATTGCTCCTGGCATTTAGTAAATAGAGGTTGGAATGCTACTTAAAATCCTACAATGCACCAGACAGCCCCTCACAGCAAAGATTGTCAATAGTGCTGAAGTTGAGAGAACCTGTTATTTTAAACCTTATAGTCGAAGTTGGAGATCAGGAGATTATATATGTATGTATATATATATATATATACACACACTTGCATTTTTTAAATGAAAGAAGTCTATGGATTTTATTTATTATGAGTCCCTGATATCAAAAACTACATTGAGAAGTTACACATGATTTTACTACCCAATTTATATTGTTTCATTTTAAAATTGGCATTTATTGAGTATCTTTGTTTAGCAATGAATAAGTTACAATGCTTCTACTAATGAGTGAATGAGCAATTAAGAAAATATAATAAAAATGGAACAATAAAGCAATATAATAATGATAGGGGAAACTATGCAAGAATAGAGGGGGCATAGAGAACTCTATGTTTTCAGCTCATTTTTTCTGTATATTAAAAACTCCTGTAAAAAAAAGTCTATTATTATTTTTTAATGCAGTGTGATGTATGCAATGCTAGCAATGGGATAAGCAAGGACAAAACAGGGGTGAAACCTTGGCATGTGAACAGGCACAATATGGAGAGGCACTTCCAGAAAAGAATTTTCACAGATATGCTCCACAATATGAATTATTCATTTGAAACTGAACATTTTTGGGGGACTTTTCACTGGTATAATTAACAGATACTTTAAGTCTGGGGCTTCCTGGCACTTGCATACCCTGCCTTCCTTTCCAATTTCTGCAGTTAGATTGGTCTTATGTTCCTTTTCCTATGCAATTTGTGGTTCCTATACTGCCTTACCTCCATATATCTTTTTCTTGGATAACTACTATCTCATTCTTTTTTTTCTATCTTTGTTATTCCAGCAAGACTTCCTATTCCTTCTTCTCTTGATTCTTCCACTTGCCAACTCCATTTATAATGTTGGTTTCGAATAGTGTAATTCCAGGAGTGGATAAAAAAGAATTTCAAAGGATTCAGAAAAATCTAGCTACATTCTTCTCTCAGTTCAACAAATTTTAGAAAAATCTTCTTGGAATCATTCTTTGAATGGTCTTGTTACTCTGGATACCCAAGGCAGGCCCAAGGCAAGAAATTTAAATCTGCTGGCATTACCTTCTAATCATTGCTCTTGTAGACTTGCATATCTTCTTTTTATTATTGTTGGCGTATTTAGGATTGGCTTTTTGTATTAATGAAGTACAAACATTTATGATTTGAGGTTTAGGCTTTCAGGAAAAAAAGCAGGCAAAGCAAGCCTTTGACTTGTGTTTATTCTCATCAGTTCACCCTTTTATTGCAGAAAAAAAAGCAGTCCTACTTATATTCCTACTTTACTCCATGGATTTTAACACAAGTTTGGGGAGAAGTCCCAGATACAGATGCAAGCCATCCTTGCCTCGCATTGCCTCTTTCAGACACTGTTGGAAAAATATAATTAAAAAAAAAAAAAAACTCCCAACCCAGAAAACCTCTCCACAAAGGTAAAAGAGAAAAAAAAAAGTCTTATTATTGAATAGGAATTATAGCAGAATGCACTGCACAGCACAGGCATTCACTAAAGAAACAGCAAGTAGAGAAAGAAATATCACCTCTTATTTAGCCAAGCAAATACATCCCATTACTTACATATTCTTAAAATAATCAATCAATAGACAAACCAGTCTTCAAGTAAGGGACCTGACATTGCCCTTTGTCATCTGTAGTTCCTCATAAATCCATGTGTTAATTAGGGCAGACACCTGTGTTGGCTCATGGCCTGTATTTAAAAAATCTTATATCTTTATGATCAAAGAGGTAAGCTGGAGACTTGGAGTCAGGTGCCAGCTGAAGGTAGGCCTCCATGCCCTCAGAAAATTGGGAATTGGAGTGCTGCCTTCTTTGATTACATTTCAAAAAGATGGTTTCCAGGGTCCTCAGGAAATATTCCTGGGTTGCAAAACTGGTAAAAGGCTTATTTAGCCTTAAAAAAATATCTATACATATCAAAAGGGCAGGAAAAGGATTCACAATTACATGTTTTCTATAGTAAATGCATAGGAAAAAGGTGTGTCCTAATTCTATACCTGAAACCAATTTTACCATGTATATTAACTTGAATTTAAATAAAAACTTGAGGGGCGCCTGGGTGGCTCAGTCTGTTAAGCATCCAACTTCGGCTCAGGTCATGATCTCATGGTCCGGGAGTTCGAGCCCCGTGTCGGGCTCTGTGCTGACAGCTCAGAGCCTGGAGCCTGTTTCAGATTCTGTGTCTCCCTCTCTCTCTGCCCCTCTCCTGTTCATGCTCTGTCTCTCTCTGTAGCAAAAATAAATAATAAAAAATGTTTAAAAAAATTTAAATAAAAACTTGAAATCAAAAAAAGAAAAAAAAAGAAAAAGGTATGTGTGTGTTGGTGGGGGGGGAGTCTCTTTTCCTTTTGGCACCAGGGAAAATTGAGCTTTTTCTATTTTCATTTGTACAGCCTACAGTTCACCTGTGATTTAAAAGTGTGCAATATTCTTTTGAGGGATTATTAACAGCTGATTCAAATGTTATTCAAATATATAAATGTGCACATGCACATTTATAATTATTTATAATTAACAATCATATCCAAATTTAACAAGTCTTATGCCTATTTATAAAAAATTATATTAGTTTTGTTATGTTTCTTAACTTCATATAAGTCTAAGAAATCATTACATAAGTGTTTATAACAAAGTTTTATATTAAACTCTCTGGATAGAAAAAAATACTATATTGTATTTCTGAAACTGAAAAATTAAAAAAAGGGTCAAAATAGATTTAAGAGAAAACTAGATCTTGCTTCTATACATACATTGCTTTAATTGTATTTTTTCCCTGTATTGGCATTGTCTGAAATACCGATGTTAGAATGAGGATCTCAGTATCAACTCCTAGTCTTCTGGATCTTAATGTAATTTTTAACAGGGTTCCTCCTCATACTTAAAAGTCCAAACAAACAAACACACAAACTACAAAATCGTGCCTGTTTCCTACATAATGTATTTAATCCTATATACAAATGAAAATCTGCCTACTGTCTTCCAATATTGAGAGTCCCAAAGTATCATTAGTTGCTGTTTCAATCTCTGGGTGATGCTCTTTCTTTTTGAGTTCAGCCATCTCACTTTGATATCCCATAAACTATAAATTACATTTTACCATTAACTACCAACTCTTTATATAAAATAGAAGGGGTAAGTTAGGGAAGAGGACAGTTAATATTAAGCACACACTTGTGCACGCGCACACTCACAGGAAAGAGTACAAGAAAAAAATGGTAAGTATACAATATCCTCTGTTTTGAATTAGTAAGAAGGCCATGGGTTTTATTTATCATTTCCTTCCTACAATACCCCTTCCATGTTCCCTTTATTCTCAGTCAGCATCTCATCTGGATGCTGTTCTTTTCTTGGTGAAATGATTCAAACTTTCATTGCTGGAGATTCTAACCCTTTGGTGATCCTGATCTTGTACACATTCCTTTTCTGTAGTGTTTCATTAAATTTACCACTAAACAACACTATGAAGTATTCCAGAGGATTTTCTGGGACCCAGGGATACAGGGAACCATCTCTTTGCCTCCGTTGTTAAGCATCAAACCTATTTCTCCTTACCAATTGGGATTATTTGCCACAATCCTTATGCTGCTAGTAGAGTAGCAATAAGAAGTCTTAAGTGAGGGTGCCTGAGTGACTCAGTCGGTTAAGCATCTAACTTCGACTCAGGTCATGATCTCAGGTCATGATCTCAGGTTATGATTTCCCAGTTTGTGAGTCTGAGCCCCATGTTGGTCTCTGTGCTGACAGCACAAAGCTTGCTTGGAATTCTCTCTCTCTCTCTCTCTCTCTCTCTCTGCCCCACTCCCTCCCCAACTTCTCAAAAATAAATAAACATTACAAACAGTCTTAAATGATCAGATGGCAATGCAAATTCTTATTTAGTGGAATAAGGACTAGGAGCATTCTTTTCTAAGAAATAAAGACCTCCAAATCAGTAGAACCCCAAAGCATGGGACTAGGAAGCTAGATTATTTTCAAATAGGTCTCTTGTTTTGTAGATCAGCATATCCTGGTTACCAGAGAAAGAACACTATATGTTGATCACTGTTAAAAAGCTATATCATGTGGGGTGCCTGGATGGCTTGGTCAGTTAAGTATCTGACTCGGTTTCTGCTCAGGTCACGATCTCACACTTAACGTGTTCTAGCCCTGTGTTGGGCTCTCCACTGCCTGCTTGGGATTCTTTCTCTCCCTCTCTCTCTGCTTCTCCCTGCTTATGTTCTCCCTCTCTCTCTCCCTCTCTCTCAACTAAATAAATTAAACTTACCCCAAAAAAAGATATATCATGTACTATAGGGTAACATCCTAATGTCCTAAGGTATCATCTACTATTTAGTACTGTAAGTTTTCAATAAGCCATTCTAAAATTGCTCCTAGGCTAAAGGGTACATGTTAAGAGCAGTAAATCCCATGGGTGTCAGTATATTGCCTCGTTTATTTTTCTATGAAGTTCATTTTTTTGACAAGATATGTGTAAAAAATAGGATGGTAAATAAAGCTTTTGGTAACTTCAAGAAATTCTCATTCTGACAGAAGCATTACGTTCAGGAAGACAAATTCCAATCACTCTTTCAAATCACTGCCCACTCCTTAGTAGAATGAGATTATTTTAATCAACCAACCATTAGGTAACAGCTAGTCTTCCCACGTTATGATGGCACATGAGTCTCAGGATTAACCTTCAGGATAGGCACTTTGGGTACACAACAGTGACTATATCCAGGTTACCCTTGGAAAAGTAAAGTTTATTGTTTTGAGGCATTTGATAATACCTTTCCCTACAAAACATGGCTTCTTTTTCTGTGATTCTTTTCCTCAATCCTAATATGTGTCATGTCCAGCCTCCTTTTGACTTCAGATTTTCTCAAGTTGAATTTTACCTCAAACTGATAATGGAACGCGGCTGCACACTGCTCAGCTTGTGATTAGGAAAATCAATAAATACCTGATTCATGATGAGCAGCTAAGGTTTTGTAGTGACTGGTGTCCAGCTGAGAAATGTCTCTTACCAGGACCCAGTCACAACCTGAGGGATGTTTTTGAAAAGAGTTCATTTTAATTTTTTTTAAAACTTTTATTTATTTTTGAGGGAGAGACAGAGTGTGAGTGATGGAGGGGCAGAGAGAGGAGACACAGAATTCAAAGCAGGCTCTAGGCTCTGAGCTGTTAGTACAGAGCCGGACGCATGGCTCAAACCCACGAACTGCGATCAACCTGAGTCAAAGTTGGATGCTTAACCTACTGAGTCACCCAGGTGCCCCAAGGAAATTTCATTTTAATGGTGGATATGGAGTTATTCAATTTCTAGGGGCCTGCTCTGTGATTCTCTTATTGTGTTATCATAGGCAAAAGAACAGTAAAACTTTGGATTGCAAGTAACTTGGTCTGTGAGTGTTCCACAAGAGAAGCAAACATTTCTAATACATTTTAACTTGATAAACAAGCGAGGTCTTGCAATACTAGTAATATTGCACTGAATGTCACATGATCACAACTGAGCTAATGGTTCTTGAAATTTGCTTTGATAGACGAGTGCTTTGGATTACAAACATGTTTCCGGAACGAACTATGCTCACAAATCAAAGTTTTACTGAACCTCGATAGTAAAGGGAGAGTCAGAATTCTTTTCATTATAAAAACTAATGGTGGATGTGCCTGGGTGGCTCAATCGGTTGAGCGTCCAACTCTGGATTTTGGCTCAGGTCATGATCCCAGGGTCATGGAATAGAGCCCCGTGTCAGGCTCTATACCTGAGTATGGAGCCTGATTAAGATTCTTTCTTTCTGGCCCTCTCTCCCACTTGAAAGAAAAGAAAGAAAGAAAGAAAGAAAGAAAGAAAGAAAGAAAGAAAGAAAGAAAGAAAAGAAAAAGAAATATTAATGCCGAAAATACTTATTCAAGGACAAATGCCCATGAGGGCATATACCCTATGGAGACTTCCTCTGTGTTCAATACCCTCCCAACATCCCGTTTTCAAACACTATCAAAGTATCTATCATGTCAGAATGTATAGATGTATTACATGTCAAATGTAATAATTTGCTCTTTACTTCCTTGTATGCAACACTATGCTTGGAGGGCAAAAATTATATCTTTTTCTTCTTAAATCATCAGTGTCCAGCTTAGTGGTTGACAGCATGTGATAAATAAATGAATTAATGAGTTACTTCTCACTCTATACCCCTGACGAAACTTTAGAAAAAAACAGAAGGTTAAAAAAGAATTGAGGTGGTCTTTGTAATCCTGGACAATTTTCTCCTGGAATTTATATGTGTAATTTAGTCTTGGGTAGACAGTAAAAATTCCTTGATAAATTTTACACAAAAATTGTTAACATACCTCACATGATTTTCCATTTTTCCATGTTTAAATCATCTGAAAAATACCATAATACCCAAACCACCAGATTTGTATCAACTTAGAGAATCCCAGGATGCAGTCACTTGTCAAATTCTCTGGATGTTTGGGGATTTGGGTATCAATTCTGACAACCAACTTTGTAAAGCTTTGAAATTACTTTTTTCTTTCTAAGATCTGAAAAAAATAAATATGAACTCATGAGATTATGAACTATTGTAATTGTCAAGAGAATGAATGCTATTTATTTATTTATTTATTTATTGCTGGTGATAAGAGGTACTTCAGCTAAAACTTTTCATCTCAGATCCAAATATAGCAGTCAAGAAATTAATATAAATCACATGATCCTGGTGTTAGAAAGAAAGGCCCAGTGAATATGATAAATGGGTATTTTGAAAGCTTTATGTTTACATTTCTAGAGAACTCCTTGCATCATAATATGTGGTCTATTTAAAATACTCCTTTCAACTATAGAAACGAATATTCTCCTTTGCTGCTTTAAAAACATTTTTTTAAAAATGTCTCAATAAAGTTTCAGTGGGTCGTAAAACTTCAATCTCAACCAGCATGACATGTGAGGCCATAATATTAGGATTCTATGTGATAAATGTTCAGGTGTTATCATGGTACAATTTCAAGTAGAGGACTGTATTTGAACCATACGGGAGAAACCTATATTTCTGGACATCATTTTCTACAAGCAAATGTGAACTAAAGCATGTTTTTCACATTAAAACATTTTAAATACTTGGGTGATGTGGGGGAGATTACATGAATATATTTTCACAGAAATTTGTAAACATAAATTTAGACATGTGTTTAAGCATGTTACCCTTATTTACTTGCCAAACTATTAGGGTTTCTGAACACTTGATAGCTTCCCTTTACACTGATAAAAAATAAATGTGCCTATTCCTATGAAATTTCAGCACACATATTAATTGTGTATATACAAATTGTGTATAAACTTTTTAAAAGTTTATTATATAAAGTAGAACTGGAACATCTATAATGTGGTTTTAGGTCTACTGTAACTTTTGGTATAAATTTAAATTCTAAAATCCAGTCAAATCTAATGATTCCGATGTTCCATTCCTGCAGTGATGTACAGGAATTTCTCATTACACACAACTTCTCTGTATGTTTGAATAATTGATCCCGACTTTTCACTCTTCTTTCTCATATCCTTTGCCATGGGACTTTGTATTCCTTTCAGGAAATGGGGCAGAGTATATGTTCCTCCTGCTTGTCTTTAGGACCAGACATGCATTTTGTATTGGCCAATATTAGGAAACAGAAGTGACAAGTGTCAATTCCCTTAAGAGACCATGTGTATTTGCACTTGCTCCCCTGCATCCCTGTCACCACCATAAGGGGAGTTCTCCCTGATAGCGACTATTTCCTCAAGCTTGACCCTAGAATAATTAGATAGAAGAGACATGACACTAAATCTCAGTGAGGAGAGAAGCCATGCTCAGAGAAATACATTGCTTGAAGCAAAGCTGTCCCCAGTTGAATGCAACTGAGATCAGCTTGCATCCACCAGTGAACTAATTAAATGCTTATTGTTGTATGCCACTGAAAGTGTGTGGCGATACTATATGCAATATTACTCCTCTATGTACAAGTGATTATGTTTCATGATCTGAAATTATATGTATCCATCTATTCCACACTGGAACTATAACATTTGATTTGTATCTCATCAATTGAATCAGAAAATAGAACTTGTGGTAGCCGGTAAAACTGACACTGTTTCCTTTCTTCAAGCTGTACTGATGTTAAGACAATCTGGGTTTTAATAAAAAGGAAGTCTTTTGCCTATGCAACATCAAAGGAGCTTTGCACACAGCTCCTAGATGAGGGATGACTTTATAGTTGAAGGTGTGAAGTAATGGTAAATAAGTCATCTATTACTTGAAAGAGAAATTATGGTACCACCACAAGATAAATGTTTATATTTTAATTCAGGGCAACATTCTCTGTAAAATGTGATGTAAAACAGAATTCAGAATGACTAAAAAGTTCAAGTGATTTGTTTGTGTATGTGTGTGTACTGTTGTGGGGTAGGGAAGAAGATGAAAAATTGGGAAATAGCTTCTTTTGAATCTGAGCTTGCCCTTGAAATTCTATTCCTCTAGTACCACTCCAGTGTCAAAATCTGTATTAGGGTTCTCTGGAGAAATAAAACTAATAAAGTATATAAATAGATATATTGAAAGAGATTATGAGGGATTGACTCACATGATTATGAAGGCTAAGAAGTACCACTATGTGCCTTCTGTAACCTGGAGGCTCAGGAAAGCCAGTGGTATAATTCTTGTCCAACCCTGAAAGGCCTGAGAACCAGGGAAGCCAATGCCTGAGGACAGGAGAAAACAGATGCCCAATTCAAGCAGAGAAAGCACATTTTCCCTTTCTGTACTTTTTTGTTCTCTCCCCTGTCTTAGCTTTATCAAGATATAATTGACATATAAAATTGTATAACTTTAAGGCATATAATGTGAGAAAATTCAACATCTACTCTCTTAGCAAGCTTCATTAGTTTCCTTTGGTAGTGTCCTTCATTAATCACGATTCTTGTGGCTCTGTACTGGTGTGTATGCATTTGGGGAAGTAGGCACCTCTTCTAGTCTTTACAGATTGGATTTAGCAGCAAGAGTCATTTAGCCACCAGCAGAAAGGGCTTACATTGCACACGGCCACTGACAACATTCTCTAATCAAATGGAAACATAGGCATAAAATAATGGAAAGAATCATATTTAGCAATCAAGATTTTCAGTAGCAATTCAATTGAAAAAAGTCACATTTTGTACCCTGAAAACAAGGATGAAGGTGACTAGGTTAGCAAATAATCCAAAAGATAAGAAGAAAGCTATTGCCAGGATATTCATGGGATTGTCATGTTTATTTTTCTCTTTCTAAGAAAGAATTAAATTTATGCGGTGGGGAATTTTGTCTCTAGAAAAGAACAATACTCTAAAATCATCACACTGATTTCAGAAAAATAGTCTTGGGACATATTTACTTAGACATATTTACTTAGACATATGTGCATTCTTCAGTAAATGATTTCAATTGTTTTATAGGAAAAACAATATCTACTTTATATATGCTAAGGCATGTAAATCTAAGACATGTAGTAAGCATTCAGTAAATAGTAATTGAATAAAACTATTAGTATTAATTATGACAAATATAAAGGATATTAGTATGTGCGATGTTGAGTATGTGTTTCCAAACTGTGCTAGACTTGTGAAATGGTAATATAATGTGTGTATAAGGATTAATTGTTTTAAGCTCTAAAATAACATTTTTCATGCAATTAGAAATTACATGGTTTCAACAGTTTTAGCTACAGGAGTGAAGAGACTGTCTTTCAAAGAGCATTTATTAGCAATAAAGGAAAAACTTGTAAGATTACATGAACAGCAAATTCTAGTATCAAAAGAATATCAACGTAATGGATGAATTTCTTTATTTTTGTACTTTGTATTTAAAATAGGGCTCCTTTTCACTTTCCTTTCTAACTCACACATGATTTCTGAAGAAGGGACCAGTAATCTTTTAGTCATAAGATAGAAACTGAGCTGGATACCCAGGGGTGTGGTGAAATAGAGAAAATTAGCTAGCTTCAAACTGACTGTTTTCTGATAGATTTCTGGATGGGAGAGGGTGTTGGGAATTGTGATACCATTTAGATAGGAGAAAATATGTTTACTGACTTGAAAATATTTTTTCAAAAAATGTAAGTATATTTTCTGCCCAGATTTGGTCAAAATTTAACCTTAAGTGTACAAAACTATTGTGTTTGGGGGATTGTATTAAAGATAGAATAAAATAGCTATTAGATGCAGTTGTATTCTTAGAAATTATGGGTTAGGATTTATATCATTTTTGTTTTGATACATTTTAAATAAAGATCTAGTTAAGTTAGGAACTTTAATCATTAAACTGGAGAGAAAATTGAAAACTAAAAATTAAGTCTAATCAGATATATTCCAGAATAAAAGGAGTTATTTACTGGTGATGCTAATTTAAAAAAAAATTTTTTTTAATGTTTATTTTTATTTTTGAGACAGAGAGAGACAGAGCATGAATGGGGGAGGGGCAGAGAGAGAGGGAGACACAGAATCGGAAGCAGGCTCCAGGCTCTGAGCCATCAGCCCAGAGCCCGACGCGGGGCTCGAACTCACGGACTGCGAGATCGTGACCTGAGCTGAAGTCGGACGCTCAACCGACTGAGCCACCCAGGCGCCCCTGGTGATGCTAATTTGAATGAAGAAAATGTTTTTTATCACTAAAATAATTATTGAAATAGAAAATTTCAAAATAATATTTGCACTTAAATAGTATAAGGAAATGTAAACAAGATGGTTACAATTAAAAGATTTATTTTTATCTAATCATCTTTTTCTATGAAAAAGTGTGATTTTGCTAAAGGCTATTAAATATTTATTGGAAAGATATTGTTGGGTATCTGATATGCTAAAATTTAAGTTGGCTGTGTTTTCTTTATTCAATCAGTAAAGAGGGGAATATAATATCTGTATCTCTGATGTTCTTATATAATGTTTTTTTTTTTTTAGCTTGACTTTAGCTATCATTTGTGATCTTTCAGTTCTGATGTGTAGTCTGAAGGATATACGGACTTGAAGAAAATAAGTTTTAACTATTTGGGTAAATAAGATCCAACTTCAATTATCTTAATTGTTTCTTTTAAAATTTTAAATTATCTATCTACAAAATTAAGTTCAGAGATAGGACATTGATTAATGGAAATTTTATTAGAAATTTGCTAAACATGCTAGACCTCTATTATTGGCTTTAAATAGGCTGCTTTATCATCTCACAAAAACAAGAACTCTGTTCTGAGGCTGTCATGACTGAGGGCATGCTTTTTGTACTACAGAACTACTGGGAAAAACCCTTTTTAGTACAGGGGTAGGACCACAGGCTGAAATAGCCACAGCTAAATCCAGATTTGAAAAGGGGATTTTGAATGAGGCATGTTTAGAAGATGCTAGGATAAATGGAAATGAGAAAGAGGATAAATAGTGGGATTTCAATGAAGCAGTGGAACATTTTGGCTTATGTGGAAAGAGACGTGCTGGTACAGAATTTTCAATATCCTAAAACAATTATCCCTGGTTTCCTTTTAAAAAATGATCCATACTAAATATATGGGGGCTTCAAGATACGATTATGTTGGGAGCTTTATACGTGTTCCACAACAGCATTCCTCCACATAAAAAAAAAAAGATGTGTTTTCACTTGCTTTGTTAATTTTATTTTTCCTTTCTAGCCATCTATGTTTTTACATCTGTATAATGCTGTAGGCAGGATCACCAACCTTGAATACAATGCAGTCAATTTTTAAAATATATGTGCCAGGGTTAAAAGAAAAAAAAGAATATAAAATCACCATTCTATTCCAGTGCTTTTGAAATATTGTATACTTAATTTTTAGATAATTGTGAATCATTTTAGTCTTCTCTGAAGCCTACACTAGGCTGGTAAAAAACATACAAGTTGGGAATTTTGTAGGTTTCTGATATAAAAAATATCAGACTTATGAGAGAAAAGAAGTATTTTTATATATGAAACCAAAATACTGAATCTCTTTCATGTGGCAGTTACCTCATTAATAAAAGTTACTAACTGAGTGAATGAATAAAGAATGAGGAATTGTTAAAGGAGAAAAACCAGAGAAATTGAAGGTGAATGACTCAAATATAAAACACCACAATGGATGACCATAAAACTCCTAGAAGAAAGCATAAGTGTAAGCTCCTTGACATTGGCCTTGGCAATGATTTTTTGGGTTTGATACCAAAAGCAAAGGTAACAGGGGCACCTGGGTGGCTCAGTCCATTGAGCTTCAGACTCTTGATGTCAGCTCAGGTCATGATTTCACCATTCATGAGATCAAGCCCCTGTCCCCCACTTGGGATTCTCTCTCCCTCTGTCTTTGCCCATCCTCTGCTCTCTCTCTCTTTCTCTCAATAAATAAACATTTTTTAAAAAGCAAAAATAAAAAAGTGGGATACATAAAACTAAAAAGCTTCTATATGGAAAAGGAAACCATAAACAAAATGAAAAGGCAACCTATGCAATGGGAGAAAATATTTACACAATGTAGATCTGATAAGGGGTTAATATCCAAAATACATAAGAATTCATAAAACCCAATAACAAACAAAAAAAACCTACAAAAATCTGATTTAAAAATGGGCAGAAGATCTAAATAGATACTTTCCAAATAAGATATTCAGATGGCTAATAGGTACAAGAAAAGCTTCTCAATATCACTAATTATCAGAGAAATGTAAATCAAAACCACAATGAGATATCACCTCCCACCTATTTTAATGACTTTTATCAAAAAGATGAAAAATAGCAAGTGTTGGAGAGGATGTAGAAAAAAGGGAACCCTCGTGCACGGCTGGTGGGAATATGAATTGGTGCAGCTACTATGGAAAACAATATGAAGGTTTTCAAAAAAATAAAAATATAACTACCATATGATCCAGCAATCCCACTTCTGGTTACGTATACAAAGTCAAAAATGCTAATTTGAAAAAACATATGCACCTCATATTCTTTTCAGCAGTATTTATACAATAGTCAAGACATAGAAACAAGCTAAGCGTCCACTGAATGAATGGACAAGGAAAATGTGGTATACACACAATGGAAAATTATTCTGCCATAAAAACAGAATGAAATCTTGTCACTTGCTATAATCTGGATAGACCTGAGGGCATTATGTTAAATGAAATAAGTCAGACAAAGACACAAACTGTATGATTTCACTTATATAGAGAGTTAAAAAAAAAAGCCAAGGTCACAGTTACAGAGAACAGATTGGTGGTTGCCAGAAGCAGGGTAGTGAGGGTGCGCATGGGGGGCAAAATGGGCGATAGGAGTCAAAAGGTACAAACTTCAAGTTATAAAATAAATAAGTAATAGGGATGCAAGGTACAGCATGGCGGTTATAGTTAATAATACTGTATTGCACATTTGAAAGTTGTTGAGAGTAAATCATAAAAGTTCTTACAACATGAAAAAAATTCTGTAACTATGTATGATGATGGATATTAACTAGGCATGCTGTGGTGATCCTTTCATAATATATACAAGTTTTGAATCATTACATATTATGCCTGAAATTAATATAATGTTGTATGTCAATTATACCTCAATTAAAAAAAATAGGACAACGATTCAAAACAAACACAGTGAATTTTTTTTATTTTACCCCCCAGTTTTAGAAGAGGTGAATCCAATTTTCAGCTAAGGGCAAAATACTAAGTAATGAAATTGTTAAGCTGTATATTTACTAAAATAATTCTTTTTTAAAAGTTTGCTTATTTTGAGAGAGAGAGAAAGAAAGAGAACCCCAAGCAGGGTACACACTGTCAGTGCAGAGCCTGACAAAGGGCTTGACCCACAAACTGTGAGAGCATGACCTGAGCTGAAATCAAGAGTTGGATGCTTAACTGACTGAGCTGCCCAGGCATCCCTTTACTAAATTAATTCTAAATATATGACTTGGTTCTAACTTTATGTATGGTACAATATGTTGAATAATGGCATTATTAAATTATAATTTTACCCTCAAAATCTAACTAGATGGTTCAGGTTTTTTACTTTTTTTTGTGAATTTTCTATCATGACTAAAACATCAGGTCAAATACTGTCTGAACATGTTAGATATTGCTGTCTTCATTTTACATTGAGATTGAACCAAGTAACTTGCCTAAAATAATATCTCAGGTGAGTTTTAGGGCAAAAATTATGGATTACAGGACTCCAAAATTGGTGTTCCTCCTACTCTATAAAGGTTTCAGTCAGGGAGGAGAGCTACACTTGAAATATGCACAGCACATTTATCTTATTAATGAACATGAGAATGGGGGGTATAGAAGTGAAATGGTTGGGTATTGTATTTGAGTGTGATAAGGGAGAGTCCTCTTGGATGATGTGATAATGTAAAGAGATCTAAGGTAAGCAAACCTTCCCTGAATATGAAGAGAGTAAGAAGTGGAGCATTACAGGCAGAGAGAAGAAATATACGTGTCCTAAGGTGGAAGCTTGCATGGTATGCTCAAATACATCCAAGGAGCTCAATGTGGCTGGAGCTGAATTATCAAGTATCACTGCCTGTTTAAAAACCAAGTGGCGGTAGTTCAGGGCAAGGTTGGGACTGGGAAAATATTGCAAGATATCAACATATAAATAATATTCAAAGACAGTGGACAGGAGTAGATTACTAACAAAGTAAGGTAATTGACAAATGAGAACATCCAAAAACTGCACTTTGTAGTGTTCCAAACTTTAAAAGGACACAATAAGAATAGGATCTGGAAAAAGAGCCTGAATGGGAGTAAATGTAAAAAGTCACAAAGAAAAAAAACATGCAGGAAGTGGGTTGTCCTGGAGGCCAAGAGGGAAAAATTTCAAAAAGGAGTGTGATAAGCTCTGTGAAATGCTGGTGTTCTAAGATGTTGAAAAATTATTGACCATTGAGTTTGGCAATACAGATCTCATGGTGATAGAATGAAATTTGAATAGATTAGTGGAGAGGGAAATCTGTTTAGAGTGGATTTAGAAGCAAAATGAGACAGTAGTAATACAGAGCAAAGGAAAGTCATTTTAGGTGATTTGTAGAAAAGGAGAGCAGGGGAAAATGTCATAGTTGCAGGAGAAATGTATCACCATGTCTGTATGATATATGTCATATATTTATATAAATATAAACATATTTATATAAATATATGGCATGTATATTGGTACATAGTTATATATACTTAAATCCATAAGAGAAAAATTCTGGTGAAATAAAAGGGGAAGATTCAGAAATATTCTGAGCAAAATCCTTAGGCAGGTTGAGAGGGCTGATAATCAATGCATGTGCATAGTTTTTTTAATTTGCTTTCTCCTTAAAGCAGAGCATGAGACAAAAACTTGGCTCTGTATAGTTTATTTAGATGTCTCCTGTAAGCAGGAGTAAGTCAGTAAACAGAACAGAGTGGGGAAAAAGGAAAAGCATTATGTCTACATTACTGCAGACATGATCTCCAAAAAGGTGTCACAGAATATAGAATCCATGTAGAATTTTCTATTTACTTTTGTCCACTGATTCCCAAATCCCACTATCTGAGGGTTGGGTCCCCAGGGGCATTCATGATGATGTTGGTAATAATATTTTTATGCACAGGGTTGGACACAACCTAGGGGCTCATAACTGACGGATTAATTTAATCACTGATATAAAATGAATTTTCCTTCCAAATGTCCTATACAATTACCATGAAATTGGCAACTCCATCCAGTTGCTGAAAACATTGATCAGGGTAGAAGAAGAAGCATTTTTGTTTGGATGGAGGAGCCCACAGGGACTCTATATGTTTACTAAGAGAAACTTTTACCTCTGAGAACCTCTGTTGAAAATGACTTGGCAATAGGCCTGTCTCTAGGTATACTTTACAGGAAAGATAAAACGTATATATTTCTATATCTAATAGGAATCATTTCAAATTGTTAGTATAAGAAGGGTATTTATGGCCTTCTGTGGGACTCTTTAATAATGCCTATTATCTTTGGTAGATGCACACAGATATTGACTCATTCTGAATTAGTTAGCACCATTAGTCATAGAATCTCACAATATGTCTGTGGATTTGCTTTTGTCCTCACTTTTACTGAAGTACGAGAAGGTTAAGTGACTTGCCAATGAACATCAAACATGTTGGTAAAGAAGACAAGAATAGATCCTTAAGATCCTGACTCCAAGTTATTTATGTCACTGTATTTATTGACTTTACCTTCTGCTTAGTCATTTGTTGGGCACATTTACGATAAATATAATGAAAAGTGACACTCCAATGCTTTAAATAGAGGCTGTACTTTATACCCATGACAGGATGGAAACAGAGTAAGTCTGTGAGGCATATGCAGTGGATTTTTGATTGAACTCTCATAATAACCAATTAAGTCGTTCATGTAATTTTGTAGTGTCTCAGTTTCCACAGCTCTATATTGATGCAGTAGCTTGTTAAGTCCCTTTTAGTCTCACATTTTATTTTTCCAGGAAATGATAATTGAAGATTTGGTCATTTTAACTTCCTCTGTATGGTGAGTGACTTTACCACGTAGGGTTTCTTAGTTCCCCTGATCCATTATCAGGAATCCTTAAGTACAATTCTTAGAGATTTTGTTATCAGAAGGCTCCACTGAGAAATCCATAGTTAGCCATGTCTCTTTTCTTTAGAATGTTAGCCAATTTTGCTTCCTTAATGTAGAATAAAAATAGTAATTTCCCATTACTCCTGAAAAAAAAAAAAAAAGAAAAGAAAAAAACATGCCTACTAGTTGACATATGCCTACCTAAACATCACATACTCTCTGAGAATTAAATCACATGAAAGATCCTATCTGTTTTGTTCCCTAACATATTTATCTCTAGTGACTGGAATAGTGTCTAGCACAGAGTAACTCAATAAAGACTTGTTTTATAAGTGAATGTATTAGATTTAAAAAGCTAGAAATCTGCTTCATACAGTCGTAGAAGTACTATTGGCATAATGCCCATGATAAAAGTACAAAAAAATAAAGTTATTAGATAACAACAATATTTCTTATCATCCCTCTTTCATGTCAATTCTCAATCCTCAGAAGTTATCTCCTTCGATTTTTTCTTCTTTAGTTCCTATGGATGTTACAACAATTCTTTTTTCTTTTTTTTAATTTTTGTAATCTTTATTTATTTTTGAGAGAGAGACTGAGTATGAGCAGGAGAGGGGCAGAGAGAGAGGGAGACACAGAATCCGAAGCAGGCTCCAGGCCCTGAGCTGTCAGCACAGAGCCCGACGCGGGGCGCGAAGCCACCAACCATGAGATCATGACCTGAGCCGAAGATGGACGCTCAACCGACTGAGTCACCCAGGCTCCCCTGTTACAACAATTCTAATTAAAATGTATCCACTTCTATTTTTGACGTCAGTTTCTATGCTTTGAAAGATTGGAAAATTGGTTCACCTACACTAGTTTGTACACCTGTATACTTTTCAAAGTTTTGTTTTTTATGATACCAAAATTTTAATTTTTTTTCTGATGCTTATTTCCATTTATTCTTAACTCTTCATTTCTTGTTATTCCAATATAAAGTTTTTTTTTCCTTATCTTTGTTTCATAACATGAGGAAATTACTGCCCTTTGCCACTTCCTGTTCTGTACACTCAGAATTTTCTTTGCTATGTCACTCATTATACAATATAAGGGTATGCTGGTTTTTGGTTGTGACTCAGCTCCACTTCCACCTTCTGAATGTTTCTTTTTATTGCAATGAGATTCTCATTATTTTCTGCAAATGGAGGCAATTAATGGGAGGGGGAAGGGATAAGATCTACTTTTCTGCTTTTGGTGGTCTACAAGGTACATCACGTTTCAAACTTTTCCTTTTAATCCACCTGTGTTCTTATATTTAAAGCATATTTTCTAGTAGACAGCATGTGTTTGGCTCTTGTTTTTTATGAAGTCTATTTTTGTCCTGTATTATATCATCTATTTTTATTTAATATAGTTGACATAATTGATATGTAATCTACCTACCATTTTCCTACTTATTTAATTTTTGTCCCATATATACTTGTTCCTCTTTTATTTGGATTAATTAATACTTTTTGGAATTTCATTCAGAATGTGTCACTTAATTTTTAGATATTTGGGGACTTCCCCATATCTTTTAGGTTCATTTTTTTCAAATTTATTCTTACAAAGAACATATTTTCAAAGATTTGAGTTTTTCTTTTTAACTGTTTGAAAACAGCAAATTCAATTGTTAGTGGATGACATGTCCTGTGAATATCAATCACATCTATTTTCTTTTTATTATGCTTTAAGTCTTGTATAGCTTTATCAATTTTCTGTTTACTTGATCAATCAAAAATGAAGAGGAGTGTTGAAAACTCAAACTATGACTGCCCCTTCTATTTTCCTTCTAATATACCAAGTAACATATGCATTAGACCACTGATACTGTTGTAGTGGTCACAGGGGCCCTGTTCATTTTTATCCAGTCTTTTTTTCACTGTGCTTCATTGTGGATATTTTCTATTTCTACATCTTCATGTCTAGTGAGCTTCCATTCTTTGTTATCTAATCTTCTGTCAAGTCCATTCAGTGAATTTTCACATGAAGTATTGTAATTTCCATGTTTAGAAAGTCCATTTAGGTGTCTTTATACCTTTTGATTTTTACTTTGCTTGTTCATGTTTTTCTTCAAATACTTGTATGTAGCAATAGATATTTTAATGTCTTTGGGTGTCAGTTCTATTATCCTTCTCCTTTCTAGGTCTGTTTTTATTGACAGTTTTTTCCTTGTCACATTTTTCTGCTTCTCGTTATAGCTAGCATTCTTTTAAATTATATGCTGAAGATTGTGACTCTGAGTCTGGACTTTGTTTTCTTTCTTTAAAGAATTTTGGGCTTTAAATTTGTAAGCAATTAAATTACTAGTGACTCCACTTGCTGCTTTTGAGACTTGCTTTTAATATTTATTTGGTGGCTCTTGGGTACCCTTTAATATGTAAACAATTTAGTCCTACTACTAAGGTGTGGTCTTTCTGTCTTCTCTAACTGAATATATCTAGTGATCAATAAGGACTCTCATGTTGATTAGAATTTGAGTACTTACTTGTGTGGGCACTGGTTCAGTTCCACAGCTCTCTGGTTGATCAACTTTATGGAGTTTCACCCCATGCATGTACATGTAAATAGTTGTGATGACTAGTTTTATATGTCAACAGGTTAAGCTATTGTTATCTAAGCAGGCACCAATTTAAATTTTTCTCTGAAAGAATTTTGTAGATGTAGGTAATATCTACAAGCAGTTGACTTTAAGTAAAAGAAAGTGTCACTGATAATGTGGGTGGGCCTCATCCATTTAATTGGAGGCCTTAGCAGCAAAAACTAAAGTCTTCTGGAAAAGAAGAAACTCTGCCTGAAGACTAGAGCTTCAATTTCTGCCATAGTTTCCAGCCCACAGCTTACACTATGGTTTTCAGACTTGCCAACCCCAAGAATCACATGAGGTAATTCCTTAAAATATCTATCTATCTATATATCTATCTATCTAATCTATCATCATTATCTATCATCATCATCTATCTATCCATCCATTCATCTATCATCATCTATTTCCTATTGGTTCTCCTTCTTTGGATACCCATGACTGATAGAGTAATAAAGACTCAAAGGAATGAGGCATGGGAATTTCTGGAACTTTTTTCCTATACATCTCTCTCTTTTCTGGAGTTCAGCACTGAAATTTACGGCTGCCTCAGCATCCATGAAATCCAACTTCTGGCTTTTCAATTAAACAACATAGCATGGTCTGCTGAGACACTCTCTGTTCTTCAGTGCATTCAGACAGAATTCTGGGGCAATCATAAAGTTCACTTCATTTATTTCTCTTCTTTCAGTGATCATGGTCCTGCTCCACCAATTTTCCAGTGACTGAAAGAAGATGTTTCACACATTTTGTCCATTTTTCAGGTTGTTTACAATAAGGAGGTTAAATCCAGACCATGGTGCCAGAGCTTCTCTCTTGATCTTCAATATGAGTAAGGCAAGAACTCAATTAATTAGGAATCTCCATTTAAAAATTATATTGGAAGAAATTTATATTCATAAGGAAATATATATTCATTGTTCTGTTTTCAGTAAACTAGAAATATAAAAGTTTCAGATATAGGCACTCTTCTTAGACCTTTGCAATTGCAATTTGTTATCACACTGAAGTGGTCTTCCATTTTGATCTCAGCAAGTGTATAATCAATCTTTTCCTTGTTTGAATACTGTTTTCCTAGGGAGTCTGAATAAATCATGGGTCCACTGAAAGGTCACAATTGGTTATTTGTTTAATATGTTACTTTATATTTGTCCAGAACCATGATCTTTGGGCATTCTTGACAGATGAAATAGACCTCTTTGCACTATGACTATGACTGGTCAGCTACCTCTTTTACAGATTTCTTTTATTGCTTGAGGGCATCAGATTGCCATACAAATGAAAAAAAAATCCCTCTCTGAGCCTAACAGTGTAATTCCCATTCCTTCCTCTTCTTACCACTTTTCTGGGTTAATGAGTTTATTCATAACTTTTCCTCCTGTGTTCACATATTGCTGCTCCATTTCTTCCTTTATTGATTCATTTCAGGTCTAGTATAACTGGAAAATTACTCCTTTCACAGCATTAAATTTTTGTATTATTTTTTCCATTTCAGCAAGAATATGATGGATATAAGACTTAGTTTCCTTTCTTATGTAATAATGATTGAGTTGCATATAATGGACAAATAGAAAATGTTTTATATAAAATGGCCTAATGGAAGCACTTTTCCTTGTTTAAAAAACATAGTATCTTCCATTTTTATGTCTATTTGAAGCTATTTCTCAACTCTCAATTTAGCTTTCCCTGGTGGGAGTCATCATTACTTGCTCTTGGCAAGCAGAAAGATTGCAACAAAGTCATTTAGTTTTTCCCATTTCCTTTATCCTATATTTTTAAGTCGCCCCTATAATGAGATGGTTGTAAAGCTATTTCGTTTGCATTCTCCAGTGCTATTTTTTCCCCATTTTCTGAAGTGTTATCCTATGTACCTTGTACTCCTTTTGAATCTGAGGTTAAAACTGTGTGTGTGTGTGTGTGTGTGTTAGCCATATGTACTCTCTGTCGGTCATGACTGTAATAGTTATATTTTGACTAATATTTATGAATCTTGAATAATGAATAATGTGTATATGACCCTAATCTGTATGACATTAACAACTTTGATTATGTTAATTATGTTAATATTCCTAAAATGTAAATAAATTAATCCATGGGATTGGATGTCATTACTGTCTAATATACTGTTTACTTTTAGTTTTGTGGTTATCTTATTTGAGAAAATAAATTAGCTGAGAAAACTCAAAGAACATTACTCAGAAAATGTTTACTTCATTTTGTTCCCTCAGCACCAAGGTCAGTGAAAGATAGTGACTATTCAGTAGGTAGTATTTTCAATCAATGAGATCATTTAAAGCATTTTAATAGTATGTTGGAAATTGTTGTAATTTTAGCATATCATCATATTAAGTAATAAATATTTTATAGTTAGAATTGTGCCATCCCCATATTTTTTGTCCTTTATAACAAAATATTTCACTTGGCTGACATTCTTTTTAACACAAAATCTGGGACTATTTCTCTCTGAAACTCATCAACATTAAATCTAGGACTTTCATATATATTGCCTAAAATAAATACCTCACTCTTACAGGTGAGTTCATTTTAAATAACTGAGTTTCATTTTGGATGTTTTTGGTTTAAATCTTGCAGTCACTGTATCATTTCAATAATATTTCAAATTATTTGGTGAATAAATAATTTATTTTGATATTATTTACATGTCATTATCTGAAGATACTGTTTAAACAGGCAAAATTCCATTTTTCTTCTTATTGCTGCTTTTATAAGCATTTATATTCTGTGTTAAAAGAAAAACTTTCCTATAACCCGTTCTTTGCTTGTTTCCCAAAGATAAAGAAAGCAAAGGTAGATAACGAAATAAAATCTGAAGATAAAATATCTAAAAGAATGTTACATTAGTCAGAGTTTTAAGTTAAAGTTGCATATCATATTCCCCAACTTTTAAATATACAGAAATAAGGAAACCCCATTAGCTGTTGACATGCTATGATTTTTCCATACCTGTTGTCTCATTTCTTACTTCCTTAGTTTCCTATAAATCATACGTACTAAATATCAAGAGCAAATGCAGGTACCTATGGGCCTTTGGTATTGATTTTTTCATGACTGCTTTACAGTTAGATACCTAAGGTCATTACCTCCTTTTGCACACTCTTTTTTCCACACTTTCTGATCTACTTCTCTCTGATGTTATTTCCATAGTTACATATATTGATCTTATTCCTAAGAGCTTGACAATGAAGTGCCACAGTGTCTACATTTTCTAATGATGCTACTTATAGGGAAAAGTGTGCCTTCTTATAAATATCACATGTCTTGATTTGGAGGCAGGGTACTGTTGTTACTGTTAAATTTGTTTTTCACTTGTTAAGTCATTTGGGATGGAAACATGACAAGCACAATAAAAGAACTGGTTTACCCTGATTCTGCTACTATTTCTGTGAATATAAACAAGCCTTTAAACATTCCTGGTCTCTTTCATTGATAAAATAAATTGGTAGACTAGATTTCTTCTAAGATTTTCAGTTTTCAATTTCTAAGAATCTTGTTTTCTGTTTCATAAGTTTAACTAAGTAGAAACTGTATGTAAGCAATTTTGGTCAGATGGAAAAGGATTCAATTAAGTTAGACAGATGATCACTAACAGAGGGATAAAATGGAGCTCAATGTTGTAAACTAACTATAGAGCACGACTCTTCCATAATGGGTGGTTGTTATTATTCAATCCACCTGTGATTACACTTCATTTATATCCCAAGTTTGTTCATCATTTATGCTACATGATAGACATTGTCCAGCATGCTGGTCTTCCAGTTCTTTGGGACACTTTATTCAGACAGATTAGTCTTCCATTTCATCAACTTCTCCTATTGCTATAGTCACACCACAGTTCTTAGAACTCTGAATCATGACAAACATTACTCTTCCCCCAACACCATCTCCAATATTTTGATTTTCCCTCTCAGTTATTACTATGCCAACTGTTCTCTTTATATTTTCTTTTCTACCATATTATCTCATCAGGACTTTTCCCCTCCCATCTATATGGCTTTCTCTAGTGAAATCCAAACCCAGGAAGAATTTAATGTTGGCTTTCTGAATGCCTGTACTCAAATTGCTGAGCCTCAATGGATAAGCATCAGAATATCAGACAGAAAGATGAAATTAATCATTTAAAATCAGCAGCATCAATGACCCTTTTCACCACTTGTACAATCAATTAAATTACTTAAGGCATTTTTTCAGCTTGTGAAACTTCCCATTTCTCTCATCACTTGCTGTCCTCAGCAACTCAAACTTTCTCTTCAGAGAGAAAAGAGGAACTATCAGTAATGAACTATTTCAAATTCCTACTACAAATCTACAAACCAGTAGAAATACCACCCCTGCCTTTTCTATTCTTTCCTCCTTATCACAATATTGGAGAATTGTCACTTTTCCATTGTAAAACCCATTTTTAAATTGTCCTTTAGGTGATTTCATTCTTCTTCCTTTTACACCTAGAATCCTCAACTTTTCAACTGCACTATCTATACCCATGGGCATTTATACATATTAAAAAGTTTCCACTCCTATGGAAGTGCTGAGTACCCTGGGGAAGCCATCCCCTGCTGCCCAGGTATCCTCGAGGTTGACCTTGGTCACTGATGGGAGAGCTTCTTTATCAGAAAGTCTACTTTCCCATTCAGGGACATAGTTTTGGAGGGTTCAGAATACTTGGAATCTCCCCTGGCCTTCAGAAGAATGTTCATTTGTGATCTGGCTCATGAAACCATGAGGAAGCAGCTTGGGGGCCATCCCAGAAAAGTCAATGCTGGCTCCCTGTCTTGAATGGCTATCACCAGTAGCCAAGCTTTTGAATGCTCGGAATTCCTCAGAGTCCCTCCATGCCTCACCCCATCATAGACTAGGCAAGCTGAAGCAAGCAGAAGCAGTTAGGTTCTTTTAAATCAAAACAGCAAAATTCCAGGGCACCTGGGTGGAACAATCGATTAAGCCTCTGACTTTAGCTCAGGTCATGATCTCACAGTTTATGAGTTTGAGCCCCGCATCAGGATCTCTGCTGTCAGCTCTGCTGTCAGCACAGAGCCTGCTTCAGATCCTCTGTCCTCCTAATTCTCTGCCCCTCCCCCACTCATTCTCTCTCTCTCTCTCTCTCTCTCTCTCTCTCTCTGTCTCTCTGTCTGTCTCTCTCTCTCAAAATAAATAGTGGCACCTGAGTGGCTCAGTTGGTTGAGCGTCTGACTTTGGCTCAGGTCATGATCTCACAGCTTGTGAGTTCGAGCCCCATGTCAGGCTCTGTGCTGACAGCTCAGAGCCTGGAGCCTGCTTTGGATTCTGTGTCCCTCTCTCACTCTGCCCCTCCCTCGTTCATGTTCTCTCTCAGGAATAACTAAAAAAACATTAAAAAAATAAAAAAAATATATTTGTTTCCATTTCAGCATCTCTCATTTGCACACTTACAGTAAGGCTGAAACAACCCTGGCAGATGGTACCAATGACATCTAGATCACTCAAATCAGTGACCACTTTCTGCACAAGTGAAACTCATTAAAACAGTATCTTCTCTTCAATTTCATCCTATTTTCTCTAAGTATTTTTCCTCCTTTTTCAATTCCTTCCAATGATCTCTACAATTTTTAAATATTGGATTTCCTCATGCCTTCTTCCTCAACTCTACTTTCAACTTCTTTTCTCCATAGGTATTGCCATGGCTTGCCAGAAACTGAAAATAGATATTTCTAATACTCTTTTTTGAGCTTCAAATGTGTCTGTCTATGTATGTATGTATGTATGTATGTATGTATGTGTTATCTATCTATCTATCTATCTATCTATCTATCATCTATCATCTATCACACAATTTAAACTCAAAAAGGAAAATGTCTATCAAGCTGGGGCTACTTTCCTTTCCCTCAAGCTCCCAGATGCGTGAAGTTCTTCAAAAATAGTACTCTTAATCTCCCTTTAACCTATCAATCACTCTTTGCCATAAAGAGAAGAAATTATCTGATGGATTTTTGGAAAAAGAGCAGAACATGGTTAGCTCAGTTTTTTCTTTCTTACATTGAGCCTATTCCTCCAGTATGCTGTCTTTGTATTTATTGTTTTGATACACTCAATCGTTTCAACAAGAAAGACAGAATTTGATGTTGTCTTCTTTTTCTTCACACCTTTCATCCCCAACTAACTCTACTTCTCCAAACCATTTCTATTTCTGCCTTCCCATCTCTCTCTTTTGTCTACTATAATGGCATTCTGATTCACATTCCTCCATCACTTCCTGCATCCCATATAGCTCCAATTAATATTCTTAAAGATATAGTAATTTATGTCACCACATGACTTTAAAAATCTTTCAATATGTATAGCTTTCTATAGAAAAAAAAGTCCAAACTTCTTAATCTGGCTCAAAATTGATGTATGATTGTGTCCCCTGTACTTATTGCCTACCCACAAGCTTGTTCTTGGAGAATCAGTAATAGGATCCTTCTATGAATTCTTCAACG